>NW_023270389.1:51302619-51427438 GCF_011800145.1 Mirounga leonina
CAGCAGAGGTGTAGCGCACCATGTACTTGTCGATGACAGCTTGCACCAGGTCCCAGGAGACGGTGGCCGTGTCCTCTGTCACCCGGTCGGTGGCCAGGTTTGTTGGGCTGTCAATTTCTTTAAGAGAGATGAAAGAATGTAGCATTTACTAACTCTCTAGTTCCTGAAAGGCCAGCACATACACAGACAAAATGATGATCTTGACAAATTTCAGAGTCTGTTCTATGCCAGGGATTGGGATAACTTAAGGGTTTAATTAAGCAAGTGGTCTGAAATTCCAAGAATGAGCTAACAGCATTTAATGAGATGTAGGGTTTTCAGACAAGCGAAAATAGTCTCAGCTCTATAAACTTTACCCAAAAGTAGTCTTTGGATTTGGTTTTCATACGCAAATTTCTCCTTTACCCTGTATTTATACAATATACTCTTTCAGTTCCTGTCTCCTTGTCCTGAAAGCAATTATACTTCAATAAATCTCTGCATCAGCTCTAATATTTTCTTTGGGAAGAAAAATATCCTGGAAGTAGGGAGCTGTCAGTTCTTTCCACATAAAACATTATGTCTGCGGCCAGAGAACCAGAAGACTTAAATTGATGGTACTTGAGGTCTGGGCAGATAAAAATAATCCGCCTTGCATAATCTGTCTGAGTTTCTATGCAGTTAAATTGGGTTGGAATCTGGGTTCCACTGTCTCCTAGTTGCTAACTTGGGCAGACTGTAAACCTTAACTCTAGGTCCCCTCACCTCCAGGAAGGAGGAAAGAGTGGTACCTACCTCACAGGTTAGGGCAAATCACAAGTGAGATATTCATATGGTAAATGCTTAAATATAAGCTCTTTGTTATCACAAGTGCCATTTGAGGCATGAAATACCCCTTTCTCCTTAAAATGTGAACCCCTCGAGTCGGAAATCCAAGTAGTGGTGGTGCATGACTAATATGCCTTTATATTCCTGTTTCAAAAACCAAGTCCTCAAACGTCTGAGCTTTCTGTGACAGCAACTGCATTTCCAACCTAGGCACCACTGCCGGACATCACAGCCAGGCCAGGTGGGCGAAACACGCACCCAAGGGAGACAGCTCGCCTAGGGGAGCACAGAGTTCCGAAAGCACTAGGGACAGGGGACATAGAAGGAGGAGTTTTGCTCTGGGATTCTCATCCCTCACTACTCCATTCTCACAGACCTGGCCACCATCAACACCACTTAAGATTATTAAGATAATTGCATATTAAGATAAGACAGAAAAAAACCCCTGTCCTATTCTTATACCCCACGCCTTTGCATATGCTGCTCCCACAGCTAATGCCCACCCAAGGGTCTAGACTCTGCTCCGTTGTCACCTCCTCCTACAGCCTGCCATGACCCCCTCTCCCATCCCAGTCTGTGCTAAGTACCCTTTTTTCTGGTTCCCACAGTTTCCAGGGACATTTGTTGACTCTAAAAATAACATAACTCACTGCACTTTATCTTTTTTCCTTGTCTTCTCTACCCACACGGGTGTGAATGCCATGAGCACGGACTATGTCTTCCATCTCTGTACCCCCAGGGCCTAGCTCTGTGCCTGACAGCACCAGCAATGCCACATCCCAGTGGCCCCCAGTAATTCTGGGGTGCTAACTCACACCACCCCTACCTGGCAGAGGGGAAGATTCTTCTCTATTCCAACCTCTACCATCTTAAAAAGACTGACCCACATGCTTCCTTTTCACAACACTCAAAATCCTACTAAACAGAAAGCCTTGTGTAATATAAACCAGGAGGTGGCAACCTACAGCCCATGGGCCAAATCTGACCTGCTGCCTTCTTTTATAAAGTTTTATTGAACACAGTCCTACCGGTTCATTTACATATTTTTTTTTAAAGATTTTATTTATTTATTTGACAGAGACACAGCGAGAGAGGGAACACAAGCAGGGGGAGTGTGAGAGGGAGAAGCAGGCTTCCAGTCGAGCAGGGAGCCCCATGCGGGGCTCGATCCCAGGACCCTGGGATCAGTACCCTGGGATCATGACCTGAGCCGAAGGCAGACGGTTAACGACTGAGCCACCCAGGCGCCCCGGTTCATTTACATATTATCTGTGGCTGTTTTCACATATCAATGGCAGACCTGAATAGTTGCAACACAGACTACATGGCTGGAAAACTGAAAATATGCACTCTCTGGCCCCTCACAGAAAGTGCTGACCCTGCCTTTAAACCAATCTAGATCTCACCATCCTTACTGGCAGCTTCTCCTTCCCCTGGAGGAGATAAGGCCCACCCTGACCCAGCAAGCTCCATGCTGTGAAATTCATCAAGGGCTGAATGCGGATTAACATTTGCTATTGACTGAATGTTTGTGTGTCCCACCCCCCACCCCCCAATTCCTATGTTGGAGCCCTAACTCCCAATTTGATGGTATTTGGAGGTGAGACCTTTGGGAGATAATTAGGTTTGATGAGGTCATGAGGGTAGGTCTCCATGATGGCATCCATGCCTAATAAGAGACCTGAGCTTCCTCTCTCTGCCACATAAGGGTGTAGGAAGAAGGTGGCCACCTAAAAGCCAGGAAGAGGGCTCTCACCAGGAACCAAATAGCCAGCGCCCAGATCGTGGGGCTTTCCAGCCTCCAGAATTGTGAGAACTAAATTTCTTTTGTTGAAGGCCCCTAGTCTATGGTATTCTGTTAGAGCAGCCCAAACTGCCTGAGACACCTTGTAAGAAATAATCACGACTGTCACCTACATAGTGCTTGGCTATGTGTCAGGCGCTTCCATGAATTAACTCATGTAACCCTCCCAATAACCCTATGAATCAAATACTCATATAACCTCTTTTATAGACTGAGGAACAGAGGCGAAGTGACTTACCCAAAGCCACTCCGCTAGTAAACGGCCGAGCTGGGATTAAAACGTGGACAGTCAAGCTTCTGAAACCACATTCTTAACTAATTATCAGCTTCTCTGAGTGTCTCTATACTAACTGACTGTCCAGAACAGAGACCAATCTATAAGTGAATCCTTTTCTATGATTTCCTGTCAAGTGTCTGGAACTTCAAGTGCTCTCCGGGATGAGATTGCTCTGAATTCAGGGACAGGAGCAGAGGAAGCTTTAAGCAGAAACAATGTCTGGGATGTGCCCCTCCCAGCCCCCCACCCCCCTGCCATCTCAGGACATCTACAAGCCCAAGCTGAGCAGAACAGCTAGGTGAAGTCTGGGGACGGACCCTTCTGGTTTCTGGAAGCTTCGAGGCAGAATCGGTACATTTGATGACTGTTGACTCAGGATGCAGACCATTTCTGTGGTCTGAAAGAGAGTTCCTGATTATAAGCCAAGTGCCTGTACAGCCTCTGCAAACGGAGATAAGCATTCAAATTCACCGTCAGCCAAATGTTTTGAGTTTTAACGTCCAAAAAAAATGAAAATTAGGAAGTGTTACTCTGCTCTGAGAGAGTTGCACATGGAATTCTAACCCAAACAAGTATGACTTTGTGTGTAAAATAAAAAGGCCGGTTTCTTTTGCTCAAGGTTAAAATGGGAAATTTTACATAATTGTGAAATTTTAAATTGCTTTTGCAACCCCCTTCCCCACCTCTGCAAGCAGAAGAGCTGATGTTGGGTGGGCATCGGCCTCCTGATTCACGAATCCGCCTTCTCCCTGCCATGAGGAAACCCGTTTAGGCTCCCATCCCTCCGTTACCTGTGAGGGCGTTGGTGTCGGCCTTCTTGCTCTCCTGGTTGCCCCTTTCGGCCCACACATAGACTTTGTACGCCTCTCCTGGCTTTAGGCCCGTCAGGACGGTGCTGCTCTGCTCCCTGGGGACCGCCGTGTCCTTTGTGTCCCCATCAGCGGAGGTGTAGCGCACCACGTACTTATCTATGACAGCCTGGACGGGGATCCAGGAGACCACTGCTGTGTCTTCTGTCACTCGATCAGTGACCACGTTGGTTGGGCTATCAATTTCTTCATGAAAATATGAGAATAAAAATTAGAGAAAGACATTTGGTTGGTCAAGATCACAGCAGCTTCAAGCTCCAGTTCATCCAGGTGACCTAGTTCCACAGTCCACACAGTACAAGAGGGTCTCTCCGTCCTCTGTGACAGGTGGACAACTGGCCTCTGCTTGAACCCTCGGCTGAGGAACCACCCCCACCCTGAGGGACCAAACAATCCCCTCCATTTTGAGACCGCTGAGCACAGTAGACATTAGTTCCCACAAATGTAGCCACTTAAGTGGAAGTCCTTCCGGAGGCACATAGAATACACCTCATGCTCTTCTGGGAGACCCTCGAGCAGGTGTTCTAAAGAATAGCTACCACTCTCCTTCCTAATTCTCCTATGATCAAAACACCTTCATCTCTCCAAGTATGCACTTGCAAGTCAGTAGTTTTTACATTGTTCTATCATATCCTGCCATACCGTATCGTATCATATTATACTTCCAAATTGCAGTTTCTAGAACTGGCACATTTAGATTGGCCCCCTTTCTTTCCCTGATCAGGGAAAAAATCCCCAAAACTCAGTCCATTCATTCAGCAATTCACTGAGCATCCATTCCATGCCAGGGAATAAAATGGCACTCAGGAGTCACCAATGAACAAAACCAGCAGAAATCCCTGCCTATGCAAGACTGATGTTCTAGAAGGACCAACCCAGAACAACATATCCTCTGTGTCCTGGACACCGTGCTCCTCAATAACATATCCTCAGACCACAGCCTCAGAAAATCCCTATGCTTTTTCACACGTGTCCCTGTTAACCCAGGGGTTCTCGACCTTTGTCAACACTGGGCACCTACTAGGTACCACCTCCAGAGAGTTCATTTCAGAAGGTCTCAGATATGCGCTGGCATCTCTGCTAAAAAATATATATATATATATATATATGCAAAACTCAGCAGGTGATTCTGATGTACATCAAAGGTTGAGAAACTCCACGTTAAACCACATCTTTCCCACTTCTGCATATAAAATATATTTCCCGAACCCAATGTTTATTCTTGTTATATTTTATCTTATGGACTTCATTCATAATTTAGTCTTTCACTTAACATGCTGATTTTCCTTTCTAGCTTATCATTTACAAACCTAATAAGTAAGCCATCTGAGCTCAGCAGCCATCAAGGTCACCGACGAACGTGCCTCACGGAACAAAGCTGAGGCACACCCCGAGAACCCTGCCTACGTGCAGATCTATATCCTTTTGGGTAAAGACACACAAAACAGCTTCTTACTCTCAGAAATTCAAGCAGTTTTGCTTCTCACCATCCTGTTCTAGTTCTCCTGGCCCAGGATTCTCCAGCAGAGAAGATACAACTTTACATAGCTGTGTTTTTTCACATCAACTAGAATCACTTTCCTGGAGCACAATGGCAGTGTCTTATGTGTGTGCAAAGAAATATGCTCCATCACCAGAGGCTGTGCATGTTTTATTTAATAAATCAACTGTCATTGATTGAGCATATACTAAATTCAAGGTGCTTTTCACACATTACTTTATCAAACCTCGTAGTAATAACTCAAGGCATTTATCAGATTCCCCACGTACTAGTTTGGAAAATTAACAATAGTGATCATTTTTTGAGCACTAATTGTATACCAGGCTCGGAGAGGTTAGATGACTTAGCCAAGGTCACTTTGCTAGTAAATGATAGTCACTTACACATTCTACACACCTTCCCTGAATGCCTAGTTGGAGCCGGGAATTCAGTTTAACTCAGTTATAAATTAAAGTGTGCCCCCCCCAAAAAAAAAGATATGTCAAAATGCTAACCCTCAGTATCTCAGAATGTGACCTTATTTGGAAATAGGGTCTTTCTAGAGATGAGCAGGTTAAAATGAGGTCATTAGAGTGAGCTTAATCCAATATGCCTGGTGTCCTGATGGAAGAGGGAATTTGGACACAGAGCCAGACACACACACAGGGAAGAAGATATGAAGACACACGGGGAGAAGCCAGCCATGTGGCTGGAATGCTGCATCTATAGGGCAAAGAATCCAAGGACTGCCAACAAATCGCAGAAGCTAGAAGAGGTGAGGAATGATTTTCCCCTAAAACCGTCAGAGAGAGCACGGCCCTGCAGACACCTTGATTTCAGGCTTCCAGCCTCCACAACTGGGAGACAATAAATTTCTACAGTTTTAAACCACCCAGTTTTTGGTACTTTGCTACAGCAGCCCTAGGACACTAATACAGTTGATCCCTGAACAATGCAGGAATTAGGCCCCTCAATTTTGCTCAGTTGAAAATCCACCTGTAACTCTGACTCGCTAAAAACTTGACTGATAACCTACCGTCGACCAGAAGCCTCACCAATAATAAACATTCGAGTGACACATATCTTGTATGTTATATGTGTCACAGACTGTATTCTTACAATAATACCTCCTTTTTCTTAGTGTTTTCAGGATTTCTAGGCTATGTGGTTTGTCTGTGAGTTTTTCCCAATTGTCACGAATCTCAAAAAAATTCCAGTGTATTTATTGAGAACAATCTGCACATGAGTGGACCTGGCAGTTCCAACCCATGTTGTGTAAGGGTTAACTGTATAAGCCATGAACAGAATAGACTCTCTGCTATAGAATTTACATTTTCCTGAAGGAGACAGACGATAAACAAGTAGTGATGGTATTAGGAAGCTCAATAAGGCAAGATAGAGGAATAGAAAATGCTGAACAAAAGACATCTGTGAGCTTAGACAGGGAGGTCAGGAAAGAACTGGCTCACCAGGAAGGGAACATCTGAACAGAGACTGAAATGAAATGAGGCAGTGGACCACATACAGTCTGGGAACCTCATTCCAGACAGAAGGAGCAGCATATGTAAAGGCCCTGCTCCACATATTCAGGGAACAGCAAGAGGCCAAAACATCTGGACAGAGTCAGTGAGGGAGCTGAGTGCTGGAGGTGAGGCCAGGGAGGTGAGGGGTGAGTGGACTGTGGGCGGCCTCCAACAACTGTGGCTTTTGCCCTGAATGAGATAAGAAGCTTCTAGGGGTTGGCACAGAAGAATGGCATGACCTGCGCTATCAAAAGACCCCTCTGGCTGCCAGAGAGAGTAGGGGTGTAGTGGGTCGAGAGTAGAGGTCACCTGGGAGGCTGCCCCAACAGTGGGAGAAGACAGGAATGTGGACCAGTGTGTCAGGGATGAAAGTCATGAGAAAGGTTGGATTGGGGAGATTTCAAATGTATACTTGTCAGAATCTGCTGATGGAGTTCATGTGGGACACAAATCCATCCTTCCATCCATCCATGTTATTTTGAGGCCTGAGCGATTTGCAGAAGGGGGTGACCCTTTACAGAGATGATGGAGAGATCTGAGGGAGGGCAGAGTTTGCAAAAGAAGGTGGGGAGAATGGGACCAAGAATTTGCACCTGGACACTTAAAAGTGCTAGAGCCAAGATGTGAACCATTCCTATCTGTCAATGCACCTCCACTTTCTATGTCCCCCGAGCAGCACTATCACCAGCCTTTTCTTATGGAAATAAGAACTATAAATAAATAAAATCAAGTGTGATCTGAAAGCTTCCTGCAATCTGAATCCAGCAGCAGCAGGGAACTGGAGCTTGTCGTGACAACTGGAACAGGGAAACAGTCTTACACTGTTGCCTTTGGGAGACAGGCTGGGCTGAGTGAGCAGTACAATCGGGAGCAAACAACAGGGCCACGTCCTGGGCCTCTGGAGGCTGGAGCAGGCTCTCAGAGGATGCTCAGGGGCCGGTGTACACAGGAGAAAGAACTCTTTCCCCACCCTGCTCCCCTTTCTGTGCAAAGCATGATTCTGCAGAGGACAGGGAGGGAATGAAGACAGCCTCCAAAGGTAACAATGTCAATGTGGGAAACCAGTGCTGACTTGGGAATGGGGACATTTAGAATGGAAAGTGAGGATGGGGAAAAAGAGGGCAAGAACACCCCACAGTCCTGCCTCTTAAAGTCCCTGGTCCTCATTTGCAACGACGTGGATGGAACTGGAGGGTATTATGCTGAGCGAAATAAGTCAAACAGAGAAAGACATGTATCATATGATCTCACTGATATGAGGAATTTTTAATCGCAGGAAACAAACTGAGAGTTGCTGGAGTGGGGGGTGGGGTGGGAGGGATGGGGTGACTGGGTGATAGACACTGGGGAGGGTATGTGCTCTGGTAAGCGCTGTGAATTGTGCAAGACTGTTGAATCTCAGATCTGTACCTCTGAAACAAATAATGCAATATATGTTAAGAAAAAAAAAAGAAGAAGAAAAAGAAGAAGGTAGCAGGAGGGGAAGGATGAAGGGGGGGAAATCGGAGGGGTAGATGAACCATGAGAGACGATGGACTCTGAAAAACAAACTGAGGGTTCTAGAGGGGAGGGGGGTGGGAGGATGGGTTAGCCTGGTGGTGGGTATTGAGGAGGGCACATTCTGCATGGAGCACTGGGTGTTATGCACAAACAATGAATCATGGAACACTTCATCTAAAACTAATGATGTAATGTATGGGGATTAACATAAGAATTAAAAAAAAAAAAAAAGTCCCTGGTCCTCATCCTCTCCAAAGTGAACCACATTTGTACAACCCATGGTCCCAGCAGTGCCCCTCACCACCCCTCCCTGGCCCAGATCAGCGCTTGGCACCGTAGCTGCAGGACCCCCAGCATAAGCCTCTGCCTTGTGGGGTCAGGGACCTCTGTGTGTGCAGCCCTCTCAGGATCCACCATGCCCACGTGAGTGTAACCAGCCCTGATGCATCTTGTTCCCTCAACAGTCCCAGAGCACTTGAGGGATGGACAGCCAGGAAAGGCATCTTGGCCATGAAGAGTAAGAAAGTAGGAAGGAAAAACAGAATCCTCCCATGCCAGGGTTCTAGAGACCTAGCCCAGAGAGATATGACTTCTCCAAGGTCATAAAGCCAGTTAGAGGCCTGGCTAGCCTGGAACTCAGGACTCTGCCCTTTCCCTCAATCCCCTAACCACACCACCCTGAGCCAGAAGGAGGGTCTTCGTGAAGCACTCCTCTCTGTGATAAATCTAAGGATGGGAACCAGACACCAAGACACAGAAGCAGGAGAGCCTCAGTGATGGGATCCTGATGATGGGCCACATGGCTGGAAGAAGCCAGCTGAGCAAGACCAAAGCCTCTCTGGCTGCCAAGAAGGGGTGCGGGGATCATAAACAGTTTTTCCAAGGAACACAGCAGTAGCTGCAGACGGCTGGCTGAATCACAGATGAGTCACAGCGGGAACCTCAATGAGGAGACAGGCTCTCCTTCCCAGTCCTCAACTTCCTTCCCACCTGCTGGACACTAGCAGCCCTGATGGGACCTTTCTCGGGGCCATTCAAGGTCAAAGACTTAAGACAAGACTTGGTAAGTAGACCTTTGAGTTGCATGTGTTAGAATAAAGGGCCTCCCCACTTCAGAAGATCTACTTTACAAAACTGAGTGGACAGAAGAGGCTAATTAAGGGCTCTGGGCACATCGGGAAAGTTTATTCCACTTTATAATGAGATTTGCCACCGGGCTGGGTAGGGCACTGCTGTCCTAGGTCTGCTGGAACACCAGCCTCACATGTCCCTGTTCCAGCCCATGGCCTCAGGCATTCAGAATAGCTTTCTCCATTCCCAGTGGCTACTTCTGAATCACCCAGTTGGCATAGTGGAAAATGGCACAGCCAGGATCTAAAATCTACAGGGATATGGGCTTGGGGGCAAAGACGGAGGTTAGGGCCTTATGCCCCTAGTTTGAAAGTGAGTTCCTGGAAGGTGAGGCCTTCCTTCGGACTACAGCAGCCAGGCGTCCCCTCACCTTGCTTCCTCAGGCCTCCCCTATACTGCTTTCACTGTGGCAATAAAATTATCCCAAAGACCTCACTTGTAGAGAATGTGCTCAGAGATCAACCTCTCTTCCTGCTCTCCTCTAGCTTTGCTTCTGGAAAGGTTGTGATTTGACCTCAAGCAACCCTCCGTTCAAACGCCACCGTTCACTAGTTCACCCTGATCTCCTAAGCTGTGTGGGCTTCCATTTTTCTCACCTGTAAAATGGGAATAATAATGCCTGTAATGCTATTATAATGACAAAGATAATGTGTACGGAGCCCTGAGTACCTAGAATATAGGGGATACTCAAATGATGAAGATTATTATTATTTTTCAGCCACTGGGTGTACGTGGGTGGCTGTGTGGGAGGCAGGAGCTCTGAATGTTGACAGGAGTTCATCTTGCAACATGAAGGAGTTTAAGAAGGAAAGTTTTAGGGGCTGGGCCATTGCAAATGCAGCAGTATGTTTGGAAGGCAGTAAAAAGAGAAAAAGATCCAAAGAGAGGCAAAACTGCTATTTCACGGCACTGTCAAAGGGAAAAATTCTAAGAAAATTGTTAACACGTGACTATGCGAGGCTGTATGTTCCGCTGGGCATGGGAGCTGGTGGGATTATAACAAAGCAAGCAGGCCTTTGTTCTGGACTCACCACAGAAATGCATGAATCATGGAAGTTATGAAAACACTTATAATAATATAAAAAAAAAAAAAAAAGAGGGACTTTAAGCTCATTTAGTCCAACCTTTCCTTTTACAGATGAAGAAACTGAGGACAAAGGGGTAGCATCACCTCTTAGTGGCCTGCCCCTCCTGTCGTTGGATGTGGGGTGGTTGGGAGGGTCTGGCAGCGAAGTTCAGGGCCCTTTCCCCCGAAGACACTGGCCTGGCAGATGCTCGCTGCTCTGAAGTTGACCTGCTTCTGGAAGTCGCTTCAGTGCACTCTGAGTGTCTTAAAGGGTGAGAATTTTCAATTGACCACTTCCCTTTCGTGGATTAGTTCCACTGAGTGACTTGTTAAATGGAAAATACCTGAACTGTGTCATTTCTTCCCTGCACATGGTTATGCTGTTCTTAGATTCCAATGTCTTTTTCCATCTCAGGCAATGCAAAATATTTGGAGAAAAGAGAGATTCTTCCCCCCCCCCCCCCCCTTAAATGAATGAACAGTCTAGCCAGGTTTGAGAGTGTTTCCTGACCTCAGAAATGATTGTGTCTTTTTTTTTTATGTTCGTTGGACACATGACACAAATTTATTTGCTACCCAATAAAATATCCCATCCCACTTTTAGAATATAACTGACAATAAAAATGCTTCTTGAGTGCTCACATTCTAGTTGGGATAACATATTTGAAAGGTTAACTAGCAATTCAAGGCCATGTGTGATTAAATGCTCTAAAAACTCAGAGGCAAAAACAGTTGCTCTTTAATGTGGTCCCACAAGGCCTCGGTGGAGAGGCTAAGGTTGGAGCTGAGCCTGGAAGGATGAGTGATCTTATTGCTATGAGCCTCTGAAGGGCAAGGACCAGGACTTTTCATCTTTGGAAGAATCTAAAGGGACGATGTCTCTAGTGCCCAGCAGTACTCTGCAATTAGTTTTTGTTTAATTAATTGATAGCTTGAATTAACTGAATTCCTGATTGAATTAATGGATAGCTAGAGATAACCGTAGAGGGTTTCCTAGGCTGGCATAACATGAAAAACCCATAATGCAGAGATAAGCCTTCTGTGTTAAGAAACCCCGAAACAGAGACACCTGGGTGGCTCAGTTGGTTAAGCACCCGACTCTTGATCTCAGCTCAGGTCTCGATCTCAAGGTTGTGAGGTCAAACCCTGTGTTGGGCTCCATGCTGAGTGTGGAGTCTACTAAAAAAAAAAAAGAAAAGAAAAGAAACCCCAAGAACAGTCCAGCATCAGGGAGGTTTTCCATTGGGAAGTAGGAGTGAGGAGAACAACAGCCCAGGATGGTTAGATCCAGTCCGAAATCAATGAGGAGTCACAGAAATTTTTCTAGTTAGGAGGTAAACAGTAGGAGAATTAGCCAGAAACAATGAGTGAAAAGGTAAAAGTGGGAGGAACTTTAGTTTTGTGTCCACCAAAGCGGATATCCTAGGTTCAAAGCCCAGCTCTGTCATTTCTTAGCTAGGCAATTCTGAGTTTAACTTCCCAGGTTTTTTTGTTGTTGCTTTTTTTTTTAAGTGACTTAGAAATAATACTAGGACCTACCACACAGTTACGGTGAAAACTAAATGAGATCATTTATGAGAAGTACTCAGTTAGCATAATGCCTGATGCATAGGAGGCTCTCAATGAATTCACAGCTAACAAGAAAGCCACCGGAAACAAGGAAGTCCTTGCCATCTTCCACCCCACTAAAAGTTTTTACCAGTCCACCACTCAGGCAGGCTGCACAGTCTGTATTGTCTCATTCCTAAATGAAGTTATAGCTTTACTTTTACAACTGTCTGACTCTAACTTTCACACTACAGATAATGCGATCTGTTAGGCAACCGAAATAGCGAATTCCATTCCTGCACCATCTCACCACCCTGGCTAGCTCCTGCCAGGACAGAATCGTGTAAAGAACTAAAACACGTTTCAAGGAAGTCTCGAAATTCAAAGATCCCTTCTTGGCCAGCTTCAAGGACTAGCCTTCCCCCAGTGGCATGATAGTCTAGCTCACCGGTTCCCGACTTGGGTTGGCAAGATCTCCACCATTGCAGGATGATGCACCATTCCACATGGACTCAAGCATTGGCTCAAAACTCAAAGCTACGTGGACTAGCTTGCACATATGACTACAGGGATTTCAAATTATTTTCTGATTCATAAATTACAAATCTATCGTCAAGTGTTACTGATTTATAATGTCTGTCATTATATATGTTTTCACAGTCCACAGATGTTCAAAATACCACTGCTCCCATGTGAGAGTCTTTAAAATCTTCTGACATTTTAAAGCAGAGTGCTTGAGTGTGATCATCAGGGAAAAAACACAAGAATAATGGGGAAAAAATTACAGATCACCTGTCTTAGGTAATAGGGAGTTGTGTGCCTAGGTCCAAAATAATGAATAAAAATAATACAGTGATAAGAGCTAATAAAATAAGAAGAAAGATGTCAGAAATGGCCTTTCCCCTTGACTCCGAGATCCTAGGGGAAATTTTCAATGGTAAAACACATTTCAAATAGGAAAAGTTTCCTTCCCTTCCCCAGCCCTACAACATAGATGTCAGTACACAAAGAGAATCTCTCTACATACAAATCCCAGAGTTTTTATCCAGAGAGGAGTCAGCCAAGAAAAATATCAGAAAGCAAACTGGAGAAATATTCATAGTGCTTCTAAATAGCTCCTACCTGTCTTGCCATTCAGGAGAATCGGTTTGCCCTCCAGTTCTCCTTTCATGGGAACAACGGTGATCTTATATTCTGTCCCGGGCTGCAGACCTGCCAACAAGCAGCCAGGGCTCGGTGAGTTCGGGCTCCAGACCCTTGCCCCCAACGCTGCTCTCCCCCAGGATTTCCCTCATGAGGGGAGGTGAGGGGCTATTCTTCTCACCCGAAGATAAATCTAAGGCAGAGGAAGAGTGGTGGGGCCAGTGGAATACAAGGCGTCGTCGAGGGGCTTACGGGGGTGCGGGGGGCCAGAGTGGATGAGGTGAAGGTAACAGAGCTCCTTTCTTGGGCTGCCAAGCACTGATTTCCCAATTTTATTTATAGCCCAAGTGGTTTTCTGCCCTCAACAATCCTATTCCCTCAAAAGTTTCTTTCCGCCTCATTGCAATAATTAGCCTAACTGTATTCCATTATTTTCTTCTTTGCTTGGCCCTTTTTTGTTTGTTATTTCTCTGCAGCAGTGGTTTGAGTAACTGTTCTCTGTGGCACAGAAATCCAGACTGTGGCAAAGTACGGGCAGAGAGCAGCGTGTGGGAGGCACACACACTGCTCTCCGCTCCGCGGACCCTGGGAACCCCAAGATGTCCTTCCAAGATGGAGCTCACAGAGTGGACAGTGGAGGAGGACTTACCCATGGAGCTAATAAGGCTCAAGGCCCCCCTTCCCTGCACGGGCCACCTCCAAGGATATTCACTTGGGTATTCATGATTGTGTATTATTTTCCTTAAAGAGAGCCCTGAAAATTCTCTAAGCTTCAGGAGTCACAAAATGTGATCCAGCCCTGCATGGCCCTGTTTCCTTAGTGGCCATCAGATTTCCAGCTCTCAGCAGATAAACTAGGTCAGTTGGGACAAGGACCTCCCCACCCAGGCCTCCCAGCATCACTCCTTCCATGCAGCATGCCTAATAAACCAATCTCTCTCTCTCTCTCTCTCTCTCACTTCCTCTCTCTCTCTCTCTCAGACACACACACTCACATTCACACACACAGACACACAAACACACATACACACAGTTCTTCCAAAAGGAATGTCTGTACCAGCATATCCACCCTGAGACACAGACAGGGTTTTCAAGAGGACATTGGGCCTATAATCTGTCAACCAGGTGCTCTGAGATTCCAGAGTCAGCTCTGGGACCCTAGAGCACAGGTCTGCAGACCTACAGACTGGGCTCTTATCTGGAGTTTCCAGGGTCAGAATTCAAAGTGATTCCTAGGGCCCCAGGGCCCTCTGTGCACACTGTCCCCACCTCATCATCCACAGCAAATGTCCCACATCCCCAGTGTTGGCTCTTACCCGTGATGTCATATCGGCTCTTGGGGTCACTGCTCTTGGGCACAGTGACCTCAGCCACCTCCTGCCCTGTCAGGGGGCCATACTGCAGCTTGTAGTAGTCCACCTCGGTCGGGGGGTTCTCCCACTCCACATCAAGCGAGTTCTCAGTCTCATCTGTCACCCACGCAGTGCCAAGAACGGCAAGATCTAGGGCAGGGGTCAGGGAAGGCAGGAGAGAACAGTGAAGAGCAGAGCTCGGGCAGGTCTGGAGCAGAACATTTGCTACCGGGTCAGTGCCCTTCCTTGACACACTGAGAGCATGCTTCAGCCCAGGACATAATCCTTAACAGGTATCTTAAAACCACCAAAGTAGCAAATAAACTGTTGGCTCTCACATTATTCATGGAGGACAGACTATCTACTGGGAAAGCCTCCTCTCTCCCATCCCATCAGATGCCATGCTGCCTTCCCTATCCCAGCCGCCATGGGCCAAGCCCTGGACCACACTTCTCCAACCAGCCATCCAAACCGCCGGACCCACGGGTCAGGCTGCCCTGAATGAAACACACCCTTTCGCTGCAGAACCCTGCCCTCAAAGACTCAATCCCAGGAGGAGAAGCTCAGCTTCTCCCATGTAAAGTGTGGGGAATGCATTTGAAATTTTCTGGAGTATAATACTGATAATACAACCAGTGTCTTCCTCCATCTCCCAAATTACAGCTCCTTCCTTGCCACTCAAATTCTCCTACGAAGACTAACCCTAGGGAAAACTATAAAATAGGTGAATTTTAACTTGGTCCTTCTGAGTATCTTTCCTGCGCCTTCCACCACAGTTTAGACCTGGTGACCTCAGCTGTCCAACCTGTCCAACCTGCAGAGGAGAGTTATTGTACCCCTCTATTCATAGTCAAGTAATAATGGCTAAATGTTTATCCCTCCACTTGGAAAACAATGAAATTATAATGATTCACGCGAAGGAATGGATCCAAGGGAAGAACTTTTGGGTGGTGGCTGGGGAGGGGACTGCTTTTTTGAGAGCACCGTGAGTTCCAAGGGCCATATCTAACGGCCATACCCACTGGATGTCATCCGACCTGAAGTCTGAAGCCACCAGGCTCTCAGCCTTGCCCCTTCCTTGGTCACGTGCCCACCTTCGCCACCTTGGTGGTGCTCCCTAGATGCTCCCTAGGCTGGCTGACCACTTGTCAAGGACATGGGACAGAGAATTTATGTATCAGGCAGGGGGTGAACTTGGTGTTCTTAAGGTCCCTCGGGTCTGAATGTCTCTGATTCACTCTCTTATGAACAGAGAACCTCACAGAGCCTTTTCTCTGAAGAATTTCCTCCCACCTACTGGCTTCCATCTGCCAGCCTCCAGGTTCTTCCTTCAAAGATGGGAATTCCTTAAGGGAACAGGTCAAGAGGTCAGTAAGGAAAGTGACTCAAGGACCATAGAAGGGTCCTCTACAGCTCACAAGTGAAAAAGCAGAGACTTAATGAAAATATTCAAGATTATTGTGGGGATAAGTGTCTCTTGGACCCAGGCTCCCCTGAGGAGCAAACAGAATGGGTTTAACATGAATCAGATTAGATAGAAAGACAAGCTTTACAGTTGCAAGATTTTCCAAGCCCCTAGCGCAGAAGCCAAGAGGGGTTACTAAGACTTTCAAAACAGCTGTCTCTGCTCTTCAGTGGGAGGCTGTGGGCACTGGCCTGTCTAGAGACAGAGGCAGCCACAGACAAAAAGGGGGAGCTGGCCTGGTTCTCACAGGTAAGCTTGGGTGTGCTCCCATTGAGCATAAACAATTTCACAGAACATCAACATCAGGCAAGCCACTGAGTGGCCATGATAGCTGACGACAAAACAAGGCCATTCCATAATCATGTCTGAATACAGGCAAAAACAAGAACACTGTCCAAACCACAAAAACTACCCAATATTCTCTCCCCTAATATGAGTGACTACCCTTCTTCACTGATGATGGCTTTAGCCTCTCTCTAGTCTGCTCTTTCTAGATAAGGTTCACTAAGTTACCAGTCATGGAGTTAACTCCCCTTGATGACAGCATGCAAGCCAAAGCAAACCCCTGCTGCCTTCAACTTCCCCCAAATCACCCAACACAAGCCCCAATTCTATCCCAGTCCTTCCTAATGCTCTTACTGAGATACCCACAACCCCTGTGCTGTGTTGTCCCACATGCCAACAGTCAATAAATCCAACCTGCTTGACTCCAGCAGTGTCCTGAGGGGTCTATGGCTGGAGGGGATCGATAAAGGCAATCACAAATTATACTCCCAGGATGACAGATCTCTCATGGCCCTTTCCAACATGGAGCCATCCCTATCCTCACCACTGAACAGGACAGGCAGCCTGATGTTTCTGCAGAGACAACCATGTGCCCAAAAGCCCAGCTATCTGGGTGTCCCTGGATCTCTCCCCAGGAGTTTAGTGAAGGGTGGAGGCAGCTGATTTTTATCAGCATCTAGAATAGTGCCTGGTACACAGGAGATGTTCAGTAAAATAAGATGAGTGAATGAAGGGATCAGAATCACTCAAATAACTAGGTTTTTCCAAGCTCTTGAAGATCTAAGTTGCTTGAAGAACTTTCATGAGAAAACAAGAATTTCTAAACAGTAAGCAGTGAGGCTTGTCTCTCCAAACATTTTGGTAACATTTGGTGGTACACTGGAGACTCTGTCCCTCCAGATCCATCTTTTGTCCTGCTGTGTATCCCAGATTATGACCTGTATGAATTGTGTTAAATCAGATCCCCTTGCCCTCTGGCTTCTTGTTACGTTCAGCCAGTAAGTTACCAGAATATCAGAGGGCAGGATAGAGAATTTAGCAACTGATCTGCTTCCTTCCCTCCCTCCCAGTGAGGCCATGGTGGACCGCCTGCATCTCTACCCAAAGTGCCTCCTCAGGCAACCCTCTGCTACAGCTCTTTTTGGGTCCCACTACCAATTTCCATCCCTCCCCCTTCAGAATGGGGTGGATCCCCACTGATGCTAGTCCTAGAGTACTTCACCAGCCAAATCCTACCCATCCATGCCTCTTCACTAAACTGTCTTCAATTACGCTGTTTACTCTCTCTCTTTCCTGCTAAGATGAATCTGATACAGGCGGCTTCAGCAAATCTCCAGCCATCATCCCACCTCCAACTTGCTTAATGGCCTCAAAGCGCCAGTGAGGGCCTGGGTGTACAGGTATACTCCTTGGCTGCTTGTGTGTGGCTGCAGGGCAATCAGACCTTACTAATCTTAGGCGCGGAGAGACCCCTTGAGCCCCAGTCCAGCAGGCTCTATTACTGACTTGCAGGAGCCGAAAAAAGGGAGCAAGAACTGAGATTTTTCTCCAGAAACCAGGATTGCAACAGCTACGTTTTTCAACTGCCAAATGAGGGCAATGTTCTGAGTAGTCGAAGGGTATTTGTGGGAACAATGGAAGAAAACATTTAAGATGGGGCCTTTCCTGGGAAACCGAGGCACCCCACTGCTTCCTCACCCGTGGTAGCAAGTAGATGCTGTGGGCCGCTGGAAACCGCTTTCTTCACGTTGCGCAGGGTAACTATGTACTTGGTTCCAGGCTGCAAACCAGCGATGTCATAGGTGCGCTGCTCCTTGGGCACTTGGATCTGCTTCCCAGAGAGCTCCGTCCCCAGAGGGTAGTAGCTGAGGAGGTAGTGGTCCACCTCGCTAGAGGGCTCCCAGCTCACCAGCAGGGAATCCTCCCTGCTCTTGAGCAGCTGTAGGCCCTGGGGAGCCACCACTATGCAGAACAGGAAGAGGAGAGGAGAGGGTGAGGAAACGGGTGGAAATGCATAACCAACGTGTGGTCACCGAGCACCTACTATATCCTTAACACTGGCGGCAGGTTAGAGCACACAGCGCCTGCGCAGAGCACCACTCTGGACCCCCCCCCCTCCACCCCCGCGGGAAGTTACGTGGTTGGGAGTTAACACCGACTCACACACCCCCAGACACACACACTCACACACACACACACACACAGCGCCAGCAGATCACAGAAGACCACCGGTTCTCAAACCAGCAGCATCAGGATCATCTGGAACTGGTTATTGATGCAAATCCTCGGGCCTCACCCCAGACCCCCTGCCTCAGAAACTTCGGCTGACCCAGCAATCTGTGTTTCACAAGCCCCCCCAGGGCTTCCGAGGTGGACTAGAGGCCGCGGCCCCGCGCAGGACCGGGTGTCATGATGGCTAAATAGCGCCCGCGCGGGGCAGGGAAAGGAGGGAGTCGGGCCTCTCGGCTCTCACCCTGGGCGCAGTCGAAGCCTCGGAAGCCCTCCTCGCAGTAACACTCGCCCGCGTCGCAGAAGCCGTGGCCGCTGCAGTCACCCGGGCAGCGGCGCTCGCTGCAGTCCTCGGACGTGAAGTTCTCGTGGCACCGGCAGACGCCGCGCACGCACGCGCCGTGCCCGCTGCAGTCGTCGGGGCAGGCGGGGTAGGCGCAGTCGGCGCCCACGTAGGGCGGCTCGCACTCGCAGAGGCCGGCGGCGCAACGCCCGTGGCCACTGCACGCCCCGGGGCAGGCGGGCCGCTCGCACGCGGCACCCTCCCAGCCCTGCTCGCAGCGGCAGGTGCAGGTCTCCGGCGAGAAGGTCCCGTGGCCGCTGCAGTGGAGGCTCCCACCTACCAGCAAGAGGAAAGCAGGCTGGGGGGGAGGGCCGGCGAGCGGGCTGGCCCGGCCTGGGCCCCGCACAGCGCGTTCTTCCGAGGGCAGGGCCCAGGACGAAGATGGAGGTCTGCCCTTTCCAACCTGGGCCAGACTCTGACCTGTGACAGCTACAAACGTGTCCTGCTTTTACGCCCCCAAACGCCACGTGAAGTTTCTCCCCTTTCCCGTCTCATCCAAGCGCTCAGGTGAATTCTGGTTCCCTCCGTTCTAAATGGTGGTTAAGTATTTAGGACCTAACAATGAAGACGCCTGGACTGCTGCAGCTCGGGGTCAGCGCGCCAGCTTGTGCTGAGGGGCAGGGTTCCGGGGGTGGGGGTGGGGGGCCGGCTGGCAGGTGAGATCCAGGCTCTCTGGGAGCAGGCTGGACCTTAGCAAGGCTGGGTCCTTGGGAAATGAGCCCAAACTGGATCCTGGAAAAGTGGGCCTGCAGAAGCTACCCAATAGCCCAGTCACACTATGGGGAGGGGTGGGAAAAGGGATCCCCCAGGCTCCCCTCTCTAACCCCCTGGCCGTCAGCAGCCCAGCTCCTGCTTCTCAGAACACCCTCTTTCCTTCCTAGACATTTTTGCCCTGGAGGCTCCTCCGCAGCAGTCCGTGCTGTGTCATTCATGGCTGTGGCCCTGGTGCCCAGTTGTCCCTCTGGTGTACAGGAAATGCTCTCAACGGTAGCACTTCCTCCAGCATGAACAGGTATGCCAACATACCCCTCATTATGATTTGGATCCGCTTTGCTAAATATCTACTATGGGCCTGGAAACTTCTGTATAGCACCTGTAGTCCTCAGACCTGGACAAGTTGATAGAATTATCCTAATTGGGCGGTTTAGAAAACTTCAGGATTTTACCCAGAGTCACACCACTAAATAGTGACGAAACTGGGGCATTTGTACCCCGTCTCGTCTAGCTCCAAGGCCGACCATCTTTCCTCTCCTTCCCACTGCTCCCTCTTCTGGTGGAGATTGGATTCACAGGTCAAAGAGTACCCAGGAGCGTAAACCCAGGAGTCCAGACTCACGGTAAGCGTTGCCGGGCCCTGTCTACCGAGGCTTGCAGATACTGCCTGGAGCTAGTGCCAAGGACAAGACCCCCCACCCGCCCCAAGAGTGAGGTGGGAGCGCACCAGACTCACAGAGAGCGCCTGGCACGTAGCATGGTTTGTTGAATGAGTGGCAAACTCACCAGCAGCCCCTTGGCAGCAGCGCTGGACATCACACTTGTCCTTCATCTCCACCATCTCCTCCTCCAGCTTCTTCACCCGGGCCAGGAGCTCTTGGACGCTGCTTGTTAGTTCACAGTCCTTCTGTGGCGTCTGCAGGCGGATGTTGTGCCTGAAGATGATGTTCTGTTCCTCAGCCTCCCCTGGGGCCAGGAGTGAGGCCCCATCATCACTAAGGGGCTGAGGGTCAGTCTCCACCTGGACCAGGGCAGACTTGGGCACGTCAATCTTGTAGGTGTGGCTGACAGTGACCTGTTGCTCCTTGTCACTGCAGCCGTGAGGTTCAAGGGTGGCTGGGGCTGATGCCACCAAAAGCACAGAGCCCAATAGGAGCCCCAGGGGGAAGCACAATGTCCCCTGGAGACCCATCTCGGAGAGACAGGGAGCAGAACCTGTAGGAGACCTGTATCCAGAAAAGATGCAAAAGACAAGCCATGGAGATTTGCTGATGGAAGCTGGCCTTTTGAATGGATTCTAGGAGCCCACAGGAGGCTGAGAAACCAGCAGAAATATTTCATCCTGTAGGTCCTGAGGATCCAAACCAAATGTTTTGTTCCTTCTCACACATTGCCCATTCCTGCCTCCTGTCTTTGCTTATACTGTTCGGTACCTGGGAGACCTGCCTCTTCACCTCTTATTCTATACTCACCTGACTAATAAAAACAACTGTCTCCTATGAAAGGCCTACTGTGACCAGGCTTCAATCCCCCCATCCCTAATCTATACCACACTCCTAATATTATCCCATCAAGACCACCTAGAGAACAACTGCACATAGAGACCTCTCCACTGTGAGAGGCAGCGACAATGTGCTGGAAAGACAAGTCAGGTCCTAGGTGTCTAGCCTTGTGAAGGCTGCTTATCCTGGCGTTAGCCTCCTCTCGTCAAGTGGGAATGGTCACACCTGTTTCACCGCATTATATGTGGACAGCACTTCATACCATGCCAGGGACACAGGAGGTGCTCGCTAAATGCTTGAGGTTTTGGTTTTAATCAACTACTGAGTATGCTTTCCTTTTCCTTCTCATTTTTTTTATTGTGAAGGATGACATTTATCCTGAAAAGAGCACATGACAAAAATGGTATCATTTTAATGAATTGTTATAAAGGCAACCACCATGGAACCACCACCCAGCTTCAGAACTAGAATGTTGCCAACATCCTAGAAGCCTCCACAGGCCCTCATCTGATGCTGCCTCTTTTCCAACTCGGTAGTCAGAGTCAGCAGAACACCATCAAAAGGAGTGGACCGGAGCAAATAACTCTGTTGGTCATGAAAAGGAAGAAAGCATCATTAAACCCAGTTTTAATATTTTGTAAAATCTTTGATTTCTAAGAGTCAAGATTTATTTAGTATGAAGAAGTAGAGGATGAAGGTCCCTGGCAGAATTATCATTAAAGATAACAATAATAATATTATTATAACATTACCTGTTATTTATCAAGTTGCTGCTTTGTGCCAGGCATTGCCCAGGGGCGTTAACCCTCATACTTAATCTTCATCACTGCCAAGTGAGATAGATTAGTGCTACTTTGCTTATCCTGGGTGAGCAAACAGATGTGCAAGGCAAAGTCACTTACCAGGGGCTGTCCAACTAGTAAGTGTCACAGTCGGGATTTAAAACTAGGTCCGACTGATTGCAAACCTGTGCTGGCTCTGCATCCATATGACCTTCTGATACAAATAACACATGAGCACAGTATATATACCTTTCCTATGTCATTCCTTCCTTTGGGCAGACGCCCTGGGTGTTTTACCCAAGGGATGTGCTACCACTCTGAACTAAACCATGCAGCACCTAAGGAGAATTCTTCTTCAGGTTACCCCTTTGCTCACTCCTTCTTAGTTCTTCCTATAATCCAAAGCATGCATTATTGATGATAATAACTGGGGCTCCTGGGTGGCTCAGTCTGTTAAGCAGCTGAGCCTTAATTTTGGGTCAGGTCATGATCTCAGAGTCATGAGAAGGAGCCCCAGGTCAGCCTCCACACTCAGTGTGGAGTCGGCTTGAGGTTCTTTCCTTCTCCCTCCCCCCTGTTCCTCCCCACCGTTCATGTACAATAGATAGATAGATCAATAAATCAATCTTTTTTAAAAAAATTATAATATCTCACCTTTTCTGAGCACTTACTATGCCCCAGGAACTGGACTCAACATCTTGCAGATATAATGGAATGGTCAGTGAGCCATTTCTTGTCATGGGATTTGGATAGTGGGTAATAAGGGCCCACACATTCTAAAGAGAGATGCTTTACTGAAGCTTTTCTGGGAGCAGGTTGGTTTGAATAGAAGGTAGAGGGCAAAGAGACCAGTACCTGCCTCTTGCCCAGAGGAATTCAGATGTGGGAGTTTGCCTGGAACAGCCTGCATAGCAGAGATTGGAGGGAGGGTATGGTACACCCCAGAGTTTGGGGAGACGAGAATATGGAAGTCCTGCCATAGGTCAATGCCACATATATAGGGCAGCTGGGGGCCAGAGCTGAGGTGCAGCCCCGTGGCTCCGCAGGAGTGTGCTTCCCCAGTGGGCAACCCACAGGAGGAAGTGCCCAGGGGGTAGAAAGCAGACTGTCTGAAAAACCCACAACAGATTCCCACAAGAGGGGATGGGTGGAGCCAGCAATGGGAGCAGCTAACGAAACAAGGGTATCCGATAACTAGAAGGAACTGTAATAGCTCTAACTAGAAAAAAATCCCTTTTCCCTTCCCTTCTGACTCCCCTCCCTGCCTCAGTCAACAACCTGGGGAAGCCAGAAGCAGCCAGGCAAGTTGAGGGAGGTAGTGGGGGAAGGAAGGCACCAGGCCCACTAGGGCCCCTGCCCTCCTGCTCACCTGCAGATCCCTGATCCCAGATCAGGTCTGAGCTGGATGGGAAGAAAACATGGGGCCGGGATAGAAGACCGAGGCTCTCCTATTGGGATAGAAATGCCCTTCACAGAAGGGTTCTCTTCCAATACTAAAAGTGACCAGGAAGCTCTAGAATCTGCTTGGGATTTTTGTCAAAGGAGGGGGGGCAGCTGGAGGGGGAGATTGAGGAGGGCCAGTAGAGCGAGTTGGAAGACAGATATAGGGTAAAAATAATGATAGTTCACAGTTGCTGTCCTCAGAAGTTCAACCCCATGATAACACAGTCACACATAGCTCTGTTCCTTCCCCAAAGCGGGAACTGAGACTCAGGGGCATCAAGCAATATGTCCTTGGTTATGCAGCAAAAGTACAAAGCTGCAAACTCAGTCTGCACAGTGTCCACTAACTGAGCCCTTAACCTCCCCCACTCCAGCACTTCTGTCACCCCCAATAGCCACACACACTGATCTCAAAGGCAACCTCTTTGTATGGAGTTTTCACTGTCCCAAATCCCCTTCCCAGGCAACAGTGGAGCTAGGAAAATGGGCTCGGACTTCTCTGCCCATTCCTGCCATCCAAACCCCGCCCCCACCCTATGGCTCCCTCTCTTCTGAGATGCAAATGGAGTACAGATGGCTTTTTGAAGAAGTTCTGCACGAATGCAAAACAGCCGCAGACTCCTGCCATAAACTGCAGCAAGGCTGCACGAAGCCCAGTCTCACTGTGTTTGTTTTTGGAAGCCTAGAATATGAGAAACCCCAGAAGCCCTCGTAGGAGCCCTCAGGGCCACCCGTCCTTCTGCCGCCTGTCGCTCATAACAAGATGTCCTCGCTAATTGCAGCCTCTTGGATTACCTGAGTTGAGCTCAGATTTCCCTGGGCAGGGTGATTGTTCGAAAGAAGATGGGAGGGAGGCATCCTCGACCTAGCACTTCTGTCAAGTGTAATGAGCGAGAGGAGAAGCCTGCTGGCTTTCCTTCCAACACGTGGCAGGAGAGACTTGCCTGGTGGAAGAGCATAGGGAAGGGATGACCTCAGCAACGCCACTGGGACACACAGCCGTCTGACCGCAGACAGAGTCCGTCACAGAGGGGGCGGACAGGGCAATAAATGTCACCCAGGAAAATGCAGGAGAACTTCCCAAGTGGGCATGATTTTTCTGTTGAGGAATCACTTAGTAAATGCTGTGGGAATGTTTGAGACAAAGGGTATTTACTTGCGTGGAATGTGCCTGTGGGAAGCCACAGGAAACCAGGTGTCCCCCAGAAGCAGTCTCATTAACTCCGATCTTGTCTTTAATTCTGACTGCAGGAAGGGGATGTGGGGAGGTGGGGGGCAGAGGCATATTAGGACTCAGGACAAAGGCTGCCTGGCATGGCCTTTTCGAGAAAGGCTCTTTGAGGTGTGTGCTCCTGATCATCAGCTGGACGGCTGGTCCCCCTAGTTCTGCCCTGAAAGACACACTGATGTCACAGGGCTCTACATCGGTGCTCCATTCATTCTCTCTTGATGGCCACATCCACCCTTGTAGCTTCAATTTCCAGCCACACACTGATAGCCCCAGAATTTATCTGTGGGTTCCTCACCCAGACATCCCTGTCATCTCAGGCATGGCAGCGGCCGTGAATATGTGGATCCCCTCTGTGTCTCCAGTCTCATAGCACAATCCTGGCCAAGGTAATATTTGGGACATTAATAATAGCACCTAAGTTTTTCGCGTGTGTTTATCAGATGATGGGGACTGTGCCAGGCACTTTATAAATGTTATTCTCCCTTAGTCCTCACAATCCTGAGAGTCCATTGATATCATTAGTTGTTACAGGTGTTCAGAGAGGTTAAGGAGCTTGCCCAAGGGCACACAGTTAATAAGCAGCAGAGCTGAGACCAAACACCAGGTCTGTCCACTCTCCTTATCTGTGTTCTTCATCTCTCTGCTATATGTACTGCCCCAGATTTAAAAAAGCCAGTGAGATTACAACATGTGAATAAGAAACCAACGTCTTCTTGCCTATCATATTTAAGAGAGGGGTTCTCCTGAAAATAAAAGAAACTCAAGGCTTACTGGGTGCTCAATTCAATCTGAATTGCTCTATAACTAAATCCTATGCCTATACTTCCTCTGAGCAGTGCCAAGTATGATCTCCTAGAAAGATAATTAGTTTTCCCCCAACAAGGAGGTTAAATCCTGCTCGCTTCTCATGAGATGTGGAGAAGTGCCTTCCCAAGAGACACAAAGCAGACCAAGACTTCTGTCTGGAGGGGCAGATGTCAACCAAGGCTGGGCCAGAGGAGAAGGGTGGACCCTGAGTCCCAGATAGTCCTCTCCTATCCTAGGGCAGATGGTCTCCACGTCACCTCATTTTCCCCAAAGAAGGACACACACCCTGGTCAGAAATAAAAAACACCACTTACAACAAAGAGAGTGGCAGCCAATTTCTAGCCACCATTACAGATCTTTCTACTTAAATTCAGGGCTTTCTTTGGTTCCCTCATTACCTCATCCTGCCTTTACAATTAACCACAAGCAAATGAGAACACTGCTTTGGGTTTTAGAAAAAATGTATCATCCATTTCCAGTACAGTTAAAAAGATATTTTTTAATATTCTGCCCCCAAATGACAGGGTGGACATCACTGAGCTATGAAGGGAAGTGAGGCAGATGGTGGCTAGGGATGCAATGATGTCACAAATATCACCTGGCAAACTTGTCACTCCTTCCCCAAACTCTCTTGGGCATATTCTGTCAGTGGTCTACAACCTAGGCCCTGGGTGACCCCAAGGTTTTCTGACCCAAGTACTTGGTCCAGGAGAGCAAGTTCTTGGGTGCCTGGCTCAACTCTTCCTGGGTTGGACACCTCAGCCTGCTGATTTTGCCTCTGGATCTCTTTCTCTTGTATGGGAGATGCAGAAACCAGTCGTCTTTCAGCTAGGTCACACTCCAGACAAACCAAATACATAGGAAGACTTTTATTTCTGGTCCCTGTGGCACTGAACCCTCCGCACAGGTATACCATACAGGATATGAGATACCAAGGGTGGGTGAGAATGAAAAATTGGCTTCATGTGATAAGACTTAATACAGGGGCATCCCAGGCATCATTCAGTCCCCTCCTCTTCTAGGTCTAGCGGACCACACCCAGTGAGTACCCAAGAAGACCTTATAGATGACTCACACCGCCATGCAAGACCCCTTTTCCGGAAGAGCTCTTTCTACCACATCCGCCCATGCACCACAAGCTAGAAAAGCTAACACATGGTGTCTCTGGTCCAGCCTCAGCACTCAATCACCTTTTCATGGGTGGTCACAAGCTGGTGTGGCTGTTTTGTCCCGTCAACCAAATATTGATCTACCTTATGGGGGCTCAAATGGGCGATGACGGTGGTAGTTCCCATTTTCTCAGCTCTTATGATGTGCCAGGCTCTGTGCTAAGCTCTTTTAAAGATTTTCCTGAGCATCAGGCAAAGATGTCTGTTTACACCATGGGAATGAAACCCCTTCTCACAAAAAGCCCTTCCTTTTGCTTTCATGGGAATACATGGGCTCATGCACCGTAAGAAGATAAAACAGGCACAGGGCATAAATTCAGGACCTGCCTCCCCCACATCCAACCACATACCCAATCTCCAGAATGACTTTAAAGCATCACTTTAGACACACAGGTATGAGGGGCTTCTGATGACAACCTCTGTTTCAGCTGAATGATAATGAAGAGAGGCATATGATGAAAATGTTGCATTTCCATTCCTTAGTTTAATGTGTGGTTTTCCACATATTGAAATAATTTTAAAGTTCCAGCCTTCTTCCAAAGAGGCTGGGTCCCATCCGCACTCTCTGGGTCTCTCCTTGAGACCAACAGTACATACTCAGATGGTGGCTGGTTGACATTAGCAGTGAGTCTAACTGTGGTGAAACCCTACAAAGCCCCTACCCATTCAGGGGCCAGGCTTGACATCTTAGAGTCATCAGTTCAGAGACTGGGGGCTCCAGATGCTGCTCCAGAACCTAAACCACAATCTCATGTCTGTATCCAGACCCTACAGGAGCCAAGGCTCTGGAATGAGCAGTGGATGGACAAGAGTTTCCACTGGCATGATTTCTACAGGCATCTTCTCAGTCTACCCTACATTTCAAACCACAGAACAGTGCTGGAATAGAAACCAGAAGCCACAAGGTGATTTGAAGTCATCCTGCCCAATTTTCCCTCCTTAAAGACTCAGCTATCGCCACAAACTTGGGGACATAGCAGGACTCCAAGTTGCATGAAAGAATGTCTGGTTTGGGGGAGAAGGGGAGTTCCCTCCTCCCCTGGGAAAAATGGTAACTGCTGTTAATACTTTCTATTCTCTCCAGAGTCTGCCCAGAATCATCACCTTGACTCTGAGTCTCCAACACACACCTAAATGCCAAAAAACACTGATTCTTCCCATGCAGATCCTGTGCTCAGCTGGTCATCAGTCTGTAGTCCTTGCTGAGCGGTGTTGCCTCGGTGATACTCTGGCTCCTCAAAGAGCCCATGGACATTAGGCACTGCGGCTAGCCTAGTTTGTTATTTTCACACTAGGATTTGTTCTTTTTTTAATGCTTATATCAGCAACTCCTGTTTCGTGTTTTTAGGTGACTGTTCTCACTCATTCTTTCTCTCTCCATTCCCTCAGCTCTCTCCCGACCACAAAAATAAATAGATAAGTAAATAAAAAGACGCCCAAGAACTAGTCCACAACATCGTTTCTTGAAATGTTTCCCAGTGGGTGTTCTTGAGGCATTACAAGGGTCGTGGCTGGGAGTTTTGGGGAAAGAAGTTGTTCTCTTACAAGTAAAAGACAGAACCTATGAAATTAAATGTTTGAAAAAACTTCAAAGCTCTTTAAGTGCATTTGCAAACATTATCTGACTTGGCATATGCAAAATCCAGAAAAGGGGAAAGTTAGAACAGTTTCCTGATCACATCTAAAATCAAAGTTTCATTTTAGGATTTTTTTTAAAGTGAGATGTAAGAAAAATTACCAAAAAAAAAAAAAAAGGAGGACTTTGACATTGTAATAATAATTTTTAAAAGCCAACAAAGAAATAGCACTGAAGGACATGCCAAACTTAAAGGAAACATCATATGTAAAAATCTATTTTTACTCCAGGCAGAACTTTCCTACAACACAGACTGAGTGTGGCCAAGTAAGAAGATGATTGCACTCAGTCCCGTCGGAGTGTCGAGGATATTGCTAGCTAAGGACATGTTACTTGGGTCCTGGGAAACATTTCCTAATTAGGTTTTCCCTCCTGCTGGAGGTGATAGGACACCGGTTACACTGCCTGGATTTTCAGGCTCAGGAGCTTATTCCCACCTGGCCACCTTCCTCCCTGTCGCAGGTAAAGCCTTCAGAGACTGGTGCTCTTACCTCAGAGGCTGCTGGGCAGCACTTCCAACACTTCTGTCACCCAGGAACTGGGCCCCTTGGGCTGCAGAACACGGTGCTGCTCTGTCCAGCCTTCTCTCCTCTCCTCAGCTTCCCTCCCTGGGTTTAAATCCAGTCCAGGCCAGAGGAGGAGCCAATGGGGACTCTTGGGTGTTTCCTTCTTCCCAGCAGAGACTCAGTTAAGAGATAATGAGCAATTCCTTCTTATTCTAACTAGGGAAGAAAAACCATACACATTTCCCCCTTCTTTTTTACATCCATTACGCAGCAGCTAAAAATACTGGAGACTGTTTCCATTTAAGTGGATCCAGAATAAGGTTATTAAAAGAGTTTGCATGTCTCCTGGCCAGGAGCTGGGTCTTTGGGTTTGAAAGAGATTTTATAAAGTCTCTTTCTCTTTTTTCTGTCTCAAGCACCCTGGGGCTTAATTGCCTACCATTTTTTAAATAGGAGAAGACTTTCGGCACTGAAAGAAATGAGCAGAGACCCTCAGCAGTGGAACCTCTTGCAACCTCCTATCTCCTCCTTCCATCAATTCACAGCTCTGAATGGCAGGGCTCTGAGGACTCCAGGAGCAAGAACAGTAGGTCCAGGGCATTCAACTCCACTGCCGGCTCTGGCCTACCCCTTTCCAGAAGCCTCTCCCACACCAGCCACAGAAGAGCTCCATCACCAGGAAGGCAAAGTGGTGGTCCTTTCCTGCCGCCCCTTCCTCTTCTGCCATCAGATGGACAGATCTTAATTCTGTGAACCAGAGCTATTCCAGTGGGTTCATGGCTGACACTCACTGTCCTTTCTACCCTCTACCCCACTTCTGCCCTGCCTGAAGAAGGTTCTAGAATGCAGATCTACAACACAGTGGAAGGAGCTGATATGTTTCAGCTTACCTGTGTTGGCATTGAATGTTGCTGGAAGGAAAGAAGGAGAACAGGAGAGACGGGATGGAGGAGTTGCCTCAGAAGTGTGAGGGTGTGTCCAGAATCAGGTTGCCTGTATCTGAAGTTTGTGTCTGCTACTTGCAAGTGACCTTTGACTTAACCTCTTCCTGCCTGGGTTTACTCATCTCTAAAAGAAGAAGAATATGGTTATGGTGAGGATTAAAGGAATGAATATGTGTAGAGAATTTTGACTAAGTCCCAGGGACAAAATGAGGACTCAATAAATGTTAGTTGTTATTATTGTTGTCGTTATTATCATTTTAAAGATTCTTCTTGCATACCTCACTAAGTAGTCTTTGATAATCCCCACCTCAGTCTAGATGGGTTCAGAGTTCTCTGAACTTCTTTACTCAAAACCATAAGTAGCCCTACTCTCTGCCCCTGGAATCGAGACCAGCAATACACAGAGGTGGTATATTCATTGTGGTGTGAGTTAGGGGTCACCAGAAAATCCCCTTGCCCCCAAACACTTCTCTTCTCCCCTGGATATTTTTTCTCTGCTTCTTAAATAGCGAAGTATCCCCTAGAGGCTCCTAAGACCCTGCAGTCTGCTCACATTGCTCTCCTAGTCTCTTAATTTCCTTTTGTTAATTATCAAATGAGTGATCTTCACCAACTCTCTCCATTACCCCATCTTCCATGCCTTAAATAGGAATAACTAAACCAATGCAACAGGCTCCTAAGAGGCCACCTTCCTCAGCCTTTCCCTCCTCTAGCTTGTATGAGTTAGATGCAGGATGAGTAGCTATAACAAAGAGCTCTCCCACCCAATGCAAATAGCTCAACAAGATGGAAGATGATTTCCCTCTCACATAATAGAGGCCACCTGGGCCTGGTAGGGCAGCACCACCATCCATAGTGCAGGCCACCTCTCTCCAGGACTATCTCCCAGCCAGAGGGAAGAGTAAAGAAATAAAGACAGAAGAAGTGCATGCGCATTCCTTAAAAACAAAAACAAAACCTTTTTATTCTATAATTGTTTCAGACTTGCTGAAAAATTGCAAAAGTATTACAAAGAATCTACAATAAACTTTCACCCACATTTTCCAAATGTTAACATTTAACCATTTTGGTTTAATCACTCATTCTCCCTATATATTTTTTTTCTAAAACATTTGAGAGTCAAAGACACGATTTACCTCTTTACCCCCTTACCACTTTGTCTCCCCTAACTTCCACATTTCCCCCAAACTGGGATATATTCTTATATAAGCTCAATACAATGATCAAAATAAGGAAATTAACATGGTATAATACTACTGTCTAATTTGTGGACTGTATTCGAAGTCCATCATTTATCTCTCTAATGTCATTTATAGCAAAATAAAAATTGTTTTCTTGATCCAGGATCCAATCCAGTATAACTCATTGCATCTAATTGTCCTGCCTTTTGAGTCTCTTTAAACCTGGGACACTTCTTCAGTCTTTGTCTTTCATGACCCTGACATTTTTGAAGAATGAAGGTCAGTTATTTTGTAGAACATCCTCAGTTTGGGTTTGTCTGATGCTTCTACACAACTAGACTTAGGATATGCATTCTGGGCAGGAATACAGCAGAAGTGGTGTGTCCTCATCATATCTTATCAGGAGGCACTTGATATCCAACTGCCCCAATGTCGGTGATGTGACCTTTGATCATTTGGTTAAGGTGGGGTCTGCCAGGTTTCTCCACTGAAATAGGTGTCCCCTTTGTAATTGATAGGTGTCTTGTGGGAAGATGTTTTGAGACCATGTATATATATCCTGCTTGGTTTTCTACTTTCACCCACTAGTTGAGCACCCATTGTTGAATCTTGCCTAAAACACTTACTACAATGGTGGCTGTCAAATGGTGATTTTTCTAATTCCATCACTCCTTCCGTGTTGATAGATGGAATACTACTATAGGGATTTTCCTTCCCCTCCTCCCACTTTATTATTTTATTTATCTATATTCAAACTGGTTCATGTATTCTTTTTATTCTATGTGTTATATTTCCTATACTCTCATTATTTATTTTATTGCTCAAATTATTCCAGATTTGACCAAGGAGAGCCCTTTCAGCTGATTCCTGTGTCCTTTTAACATACCCCTGCCACTCTTAGAGCATTTCCTTACTTTCTGGATAGCAAAAGGGTCAGGCTCACCTTGCACTTCTCCTGCCCCAAACTTAGAATCATTTATTTTTCCAAAAAGCCCTGTTTCCTTCTAATGGAGAATGATGTACATTTTTGGATAAGGGCATAGCCTGGAGGGGCACACATTTTTTCCATAGCATCCCTTTGGGCATAATTTGGTCACATGATCACACACAGCTGCCAGAGAGCCTGGCATATCTTCAGGTAAGTGGTCATGTGTCCAATGAAAGCTCAGAAGCAGTGTTAGTTTAAAAAGGGAGAATGGACATTGATGGACAGCTTGACTTCTGCCACAGAGCCTATCCAAACACCATTGGTAAATGCTCTCTCTGAACCATAAGCTCTCATGTCACTCATCTGCCCGAATCTTTCAGAAGCTCTTATTACCTACAGAGCCAAGCTTCTGAAGCTCTCTGTAATGGCCCCATCACATCCTCAATTCCAAATTCATCTCCCACTGTTTGCAAATACAAATGGTCAGCTTCAACCACTCAGCCTTCCCTGGTCCTGGTACACATGATGCTCCTCTCACCTGTGCCCCCTCTTTTTGAGGCCAAGATCATCTCCACTCCATGAATCTTCTCTGATTTCCCTATTATAATCACCTGAACCAAGGTGAAATCTTTACTTTTCTAACAGCTGGCCCCAGAGTTTCTCTTAGGGAGGTAACCCTCTTTATGGAGGAAAATCCTTAGGATCCTAAGGTCAGGCTTACAATGAAACTAAGAAACAAACCAGTAAAGGCCAAACTGCTCTTCATGGGATGAATAGGTATTGGCAAGGGGAAACAGAAAAGATTATGGAAACGGTGAGGCATGAGGGCAGAGGCTGAGGCTTAGGGAGGACTAGAACCAGTGAGATAATCCTTAGAAGATGAATTACTTTTAAGAACAAGAATGTCTATTCAATATTAAAGTGTTTGCTTTGCCTTATATCAACCCCCCTTCATGGTCCCCCAAGACTCAATCTAAGGTTGAGTCTTCCACACACACAGATGTTTTTTTTTGACTAGTTTGAAAGGTGAGAAGGAAAACCAAAGGAAAGGACTGGGTCATACATCTGGGTCAGTGCTGCACAAAAGGAAACAGCCAGAAGATTAAGACACCATGCAACGGAGTTCAGAGGAAGCAAGAATCCAGAGCCAGACATGTCCATAGGCCATAAACCCCTGTACCCTGTCCAGGACAGAATTCACAGAAATTGATGATGGGAATAGAAGTGCTTTGGATTTTCCACAAGTTGGAGGCTGGACCTAATTGTGTTTAACTCCCTAAGAAAGGTGACTTCACTTGGACCTGAGTTACAGAATGTCTTCCCTGTACCCCTCATTTCAAGACCAGTAATGCTGGTTGGCTTTTCTATGTATCCACACAGAGGCTCCATTATTTTTTAAGATTGATTTATTTATTTGAGAGAGAGTGAGCACAAGTGGGAGGGGCAGAGGGAGAGAAGAGAGAATCTGCAGCAGATTCCCCACTGAGTGCAGAGCCCAACACTGGGCTCGATCTCATGACCCTGGGATCACGACCCAAGCCAAAACCAAGAGTCGGTCGCTCAACCAACTGTGCCACCCAGGCATCCCCACGCAGAGTTCAGTATGAACTTCTGGAGAATGAGGACTTTGTTTTCTTTTTTTCCCCTCACCACCTATAGTATTGCAAGTACATAATACATTACCTGAAATTCTATCATGACAGATTTATTCCTCAAAATGCCCAAGAACAAAGCAAATTCCCCAAACATATCAGGCTTACACTGTGCTATCAGGTACTGTTCTATCTGCCTCCCAACAGCCTCATCCTTCCTCTTTCCCAAGAGAACCCTAATTTTATTTAGATATGATCTTAGGCTTCAGGGAAGTCTGGGCCCATTCCCTGCTCCATGAGGTGGGTTCTGACTGATCTAAGCCAACCCAGGTAATCCCACTGCCACTGACTGATCCAGACAAGATCATGCAATACATCTGGTGTCAGTAAGATGTAGGGAAAGCCTGCTGGCAAGGCTTCAAAGAAAGTTTCCTTCACTCAAAAGATAAATAAATGACCCAAAGAAGAGACAGACATTGTCACATCTTTATATAAGGGCTAAAACTGTGTCAGACACTTTGGAACCAAACATAAGGGATACTAGCCAAAGATGAAACCTATCAAGGATGGCAGGATGGAAAGATGGAAGGAATCTAGAGTTTTTTATGACACTGCTAAGCTGATGAATTGACTACCCCCCTGAGTTTTACTTCGGAACTTTCTTGAGTCAGGGTTTTATTTCTAAGAGCTAAAAAAATCTAAGGAAGTCAACATTGCTCGGTTAATGTCTTAGTAGCCAAGTAATTTATTGACATTCTGTTAGAACATAGAAAGGGATATGTAGGGAACTCCTACCAGGAAATAGTCACAGCTCGCACAGGCCATGGCTTGGAGATTGGGAAATCAGTTTACGAAGCTTTCAGTTCTATTGACTCCTCTGTGTTTGTTGCCTTTAGGTTGGAAGTTCATGGTAGACTTAAAATAACCACAGATTCTTTGCAGTTCTTCCTCACGAGAGGTTGAGTCTATTTCTCCACTACTTGAACCTGGCCTCCCTTTGTGATTTCCTTTGCCCAATAGAATGTGGCTAAGTGACATTATGATTCTGAGCTTGGGTCTCAAGTGGCCTTACAGTTTCTGCTATCACCCTCTTGGAATACAAGTGGTTTCTGGAGGATAAAAGAGCATAAGGAGAAAGAGACCTGGCCATCCTAGCTGAGGTCCCAGACATATGAATAAGTGTAGCCAATATTATGTGAGATATCCCAGCACAGTCTAATCCAAACTACCAACCCACAAAAATTATAAGCAAATAACTAATTTTTTTAAGTCACCATATTTTGGAGAGGTTTGCTATGCAACAATGGAAAAATGATACAGAACCTATTTCCAAACTAGGGAAACAATTTAACTTGAAGATCATTTCAACTCATTATTTTGTCCAAATACTGTAACCCATTCCAGAACAACCTGGAAAAAAACTAAGTTGCTGGTTCAAATGATGGTTCAACCAACATGTTATTACATCAGCTTCTTTTATTTGAGAAAAATGTAGGAAAAAGCATTCCAACTCCCGTCATCTCCAATTTTATTCATCCTAAGAAGTCACCCAAAACCCAGTGCACTGGCTCTGAGGGAGCCTGAATCAGTTGTGTCTAGTTTGAAAATCTGGAGCTGGCCTCAGCTGGTTTGGGTCTGTTTGAGCTGATTGGAAGATATGTCTTAGTATTTTTAATTAGGATTCTGCTGAATCTAAAGGAACTGAAACCAAACCTGAGCAGACCTCCACTGCCACCATCTTGTTTCAGCTCACTCACTCACTCTGCTATAAACTATATACAGTTTGTACCCATAGGGTCATCTTTCCCTTATGGTAGACTCTGTGGTAGATTCTTTGTTAGCACTTGCAAGAATGTGCCATATTTGACTTTAAACGAGCAAGTGCCTGCAAAAATAGACAACAGAACACGGCATTCAGCAAAAGGCTTTCACCAAAGGAAAAATTATTACTTCCTTCAAGGCATTGAAAGACTTGATTCTTCTTCCATCAATATTTTCTTCTCTTGGGTCAATATTTTTTGATATCCATCTCAGTAGAAGCCAATATCTTCTTATTAATCTCTTTGGGTGGTAAGAGTTGCTATGAGCCAGTAACCTGAAGTATATGTGGGATCAGAAGTCTGGATTTTTCTGCAAGGGACCTAGAATCTAGTAGGAAGCATCAGTTTGGTTTTTAGGAGGCTCTTCATTCATCACCTACCCATAGATCATGGTTTTATAGATAATCATTAATATTCCTATTTTAAAAGCCACTTATTATTGTAGACTAACTGCAACATGCAGAAAAATATAAAGAAGAAAATTAACATTTCCTGGAATTCTCACAACCAGAGATAACCACTGATTTTTTTCTACAAGTGTATACATACATGGAGAGATGTATGTATCTGTGCACATGTATTTAAAAAAAAGATTAAACAATTAGGATCATATTACACAGAGATTTTTCTTCTGCTCTTTGCTCTTAACTTTACATAGAATTTTTTTCTCCATTTTCTTATAAATTCTTTAAAGGATATGCTTTTTAATGTTGTATAGTATTCTAATATGTGCATTTAATACACGGGGGAAGGGATTCATTACAAAAGGACATGAAGACATTGCCGGAGTAATGGAAATGTTCTTTTTCTGGATTGTGATAGTCGTCATAGGACCTTATACATTTGTCAAAATTGATTGAACTGTGTGCTTTAACGGGGTAAATTTTAATGTATACAAATTATATCTCAATAAACCTGACTAGAGGGGGGAAATACTTAGCTAAATAATCACCTCATAATATGACCTGGTGCTGCCCAGATCTTGATCTACTATTTAATTTCTCAGGCTTGACAGCACATGGAAATCACCTGGGCGTATTTAATAAAATAAGATGCCAGGGTTGAGGGGAGGGGACCCAGAGACTCTGATTTAATTGGCCATGGGATCAAGCCAAGGCATCATATTTCCTGAAAGCTCCCATGGTGATTCTAAAATGTGCAGCCAGTGTTGAGAACCACTGATTTGCACAATAAGTCATTTGGACCAAGGAGATAAGAGGTGATAAAATGGGATATGTACATTTCAGAATCATAAAAGGGTTTTATAAATTTTGCAAACTAAACATTTATTATCCCCTGATTTTTTCTCCCATATTCCCCCCTTGAGATATTTATATGAGATAGTCATATAAATATTTTTATTGCAACATAATTCACATAACATAGAACTCATCCTTTTAAAGTCTACAATTCAGTGGCTCTTAATGTATTCACAAGCTTGTACAGCCATCACTATTATTTACTTTAAGAACATGTTTTTTCAACCTAAGAACAAACCCCACACCTGTTAATAGTCACTTCCGATTTCCCCCTCCCCCAGCCTGTGAAAACCATGGATCTACTTGCTGTCTGTATGAATTTGCCTATTCTGGACATTTCATATAATTCATATTCATTACATGGAGTCTTACACTATATGACCTTTAGTGACTGGCTTCTTTCACTTAACATGGTGTTTTTAAGATTCTTCCATGTTGTAGCATGTATCAGTGCTATGTATTCGTTCCTTTTCATGGCCAAATAATATTTTATCATATGGATATACTATATTTTGTTTATCCATTCATCCATTGTTGGAAACTTGGTTGTTTCCACCTTTGTCTACTATAAATGTTCCTGCTATGAGCATTTGTGTACAAAGTTTTTCTGTGGATATATGTTTTCATTTCTCTTGGTATTCACCTAGGAGTGGAATTGATTGCTGGGCCATGTGGTAACTTTATGTTTAACTATTTTCCTGTCAGCAATGTATAAGTGATCCAATTTCTCCATGTCTTCTCCAACACCATTATTATCTGACTTTTTTTGTCATAGTCATCCTAGTGAGTGTGAAGTAGTAGTCTTGAGATTTTGATTTGTACTCCATTAATGATTAATGATGTTGAGCATCTTTTCATGTGCTCACTGGCCATTTCTATATCTTCTTTGGAGAAATGTCTATTCAAATCCTTTGCACTTTTTAATTGGATTATTTGGATTTTTATTGTTGAGTTGTAAGTGTTCTTTATATATTCTGGATATTAAACTCTTAATAAACATATGATTTGCAAATATTTTTCCCATTCTTTGGATTTTCTTTTCACTTTCTTGAAAGTATCCTTTGAAGCATAAAAATTTTTAATTTTGATGAAATCAAATTTATTTTTTTTCTTTTGCTGCTTGTGCTTTAGGTGTCATATATAAGAAACCATTAACTAATCCAAGGTCACAAGATTTACAAGTTTCTTTCTAAGTTTTTTATAGTTTTAGCACTTACATTTGGGTCAATAATCCATTTTGAATTTATCTTGGTAAATGGTGTGAGGTAAGGGTCCAACTCCATTCTTTTGCAAGTGGATATCCAGTTGTCCTAGCACCATTTATTAGAAATACTCTTCTTTCTCTCACTGAGCAGTCTTGGCATCCTTGCTGAAAATCATAGGTATTTTTAAAAAATATTTATCTATGCTCAGATGGAAGAAATTTTTACCCAGCTGATTAGGAGCTCTAAGTCCAATTGGCCATCTCTACATATCAGTAGGTCCAATGCCTAATAGTTCTGACTTTTAAGTGTGACTTTAATAGTTGTGACTTTAAGGACCTACTACTAGGTTCTTAAAAGATACTTTTAAGTTAATCAATTTAGTAAACATAGCATAATTGGTTTCTGATCAAATTGATTGGTCTGATTCAAGAAGATCTCTCTGATCGGCCAAAAGGACCAAACTGGCCTGTAAAAGTCAACAGTCAGAATAGTGGAAGAATCCTTGGGGTGACAGCTGCCTACTAACCAAGACCACAATTCTGTCTGGGTATTTACCTCTCCTCTATGTGACTCATAGTTAAATCCTGATTTATTCTAAACTAATCATGGTAATTCCAGTCTCTTCAATATGGGTTGATTTAGGGAAGGATATCTGACCCACTCTTGTCAAATGTGGCTTCTGGAAAAGTTTTTTTTTATATCAGAAGAGTTGGTCCTTCTCCTTCCAATGGCTATTGCCATGCCTGCCTGGAATATGACAGCCATATTTACAACCATGAGGGGAGCTAAACAGGACAAAAAATGACAGAGCAGAAATATGGGAGGATTCTGGGTCCCTAGTGACATTCTTGAACCCCTGAATTAACTAACCTTGTTGCCTTCCTACCTTGGGACTTCTCATTACCTGAGATAATACATTTCTTCATTACTTAATCCAATTAGGTTAGAGTGCTTTGTTACTTGTACTCATATTATCCTAAACAATATAGGCCTCCGACTTTTCTCAGAAAATGCCCTTCAGACTGAAAAACGTTAAGGAGACTGTAAGACTGAGCACAGTAACCCAGAGATTTGAAATTCTCCAAGGGGATTTTCCAAACTTAGCCCCAGATGAAGCTTCCCTGAGATCTATAAGGAGACCTGCCCTCGAGGCTGATAATGATGGAAAAGCTATGGTACATAAGTTGACCTCCTTCACCAACACTAAGTCCCTGCTTCTTCAGAGAGGACGGCTCATCTCTATTGCTTTTCTAAAAAAGGAATCGAGTTTTGGTATTAATGTGTTTCATATATTCTTATCCTCTAGAAATATTTGGCTATGAAGAAAGTGCTTTTACATTCTAAGTAGAATGATGTAATCTCAACATCTTTGGATTGAGAGGGAGACAGAGAAGCCACAAATGTGGGAGCCTCCTCCTTGACACTAGTCACCCTCCCTATGGCTGAGACCTCCAGCCGGCACTGCTCACCACCCTGGTAGGAGGGAAATTTCAGTTGTATGTTGAAGCCAGCATGTATGGGTTTCAGAGAGCCAAGTATGTGCCTCTCTCCCTAAGTTCCCAGCCCCACACTCAGTGATGTCACATGGGTAGCTTAAAAATCAGTCATTGTGTATGGGGATTAACATAAGAATAAAAAAAAAAAATCAGTCATTGTGGGCGCCTGGGTGGCTCAGTTGGTTGAGCAGCTGCCTTCGGCTCAGGTCATGATCCTGGAGTCCCGGGATCGAGTCCCGCTTCGGGCTCCCTGCTTGGCGGGGAGTCTGCTTCGCCCTCTGACCCTCCCCCCTCTCATGTGCTCTCTCTCTCTCTCTCATTCTCTCTCTCAAATAAATAAATAAATAAAATCTTTTAAAAAAATCAGTCATTGTGAGAGTAGAAGTCAGGAAATCAGGAAAGAGCTTTTTTCTCTCTGGAGAGCCAGCTATTAAATGTTACTGGGGGTTCCTCTTTTGGTCAATCTTAAACAATAGAGGTATCATGACATCTCCCAAACTTCATGGCTGTAAATCAAAGAGAAAAAAGACCCACTGTCCTTCCCTGAAGATGACTAACTGCTAAAAACTGATAGGAAAATACAATCCTTTTCTTTACTGAGTCACAGCCTCCCATCTCAAATTTTCCTCCTAAAGCCAGCCTGTTCAGGCTTTTATTTTTTGTTTAAAAACACACACACATACACACACACACACAACTTTGATTCTCTCTAATAGCCTAACTGCCAACATTATGGGTTTTGATCATTGGTTGTTTTTTGGTTTTTTTTTTAATTGTTGTTTTTTCAGAGTGTAAGGTTACAACAAGGCTGCTGTGTGGTAACTCTTCCATTGCATGAAAGGGCAAAGCCACGGTAATGACAAGGTCTTACTGTGGAACTGCTGAGGTCGCCCGTTTGAGGCCATCTGTGGTATCTGGGAGATTAGTCTATGGGTGGCTCCCTGAGTGACTGAGGGGCACGATGTACCTCTGCAGACTTCTGTTCCTCTGTCCTCCCATCTCCTTCCACCTCTATTACCCTATATCCCCTATCCCATATTCCATAGCCAGCCAGGCTTTACAGGTTCTTTTTGCCACTCCCTCTTGCCAATTGCAGGTCTGGGAAAAATTATGGAATAGTTCAGATATACCAAAAGGCATAGAAAAGAGCATTATAAACACTCTTGAATCTCTATCCAGCCTAGGAAATAAATCATTATTAATACTATTAACGTCCCTGCATATGCCTCTCTGATCCTAGTCCCCTTTCTTCAAGAGAGAAATATTTTCCTGAAATTGGGACTATCATTCCAGTGCATGTCTTTACACTTTTACTACATATGTCTATATATAAGCCTCTGCAGTATATAAAATTGGTTTGAAGGCTTTTGAGCTTTATGTAAATGGTATATATAGTATGTCTCTTACTCCACCTTGCTTTATTTCAATCAATATTATATTTTTATTAATGCTTGTATTAGTGTTCTGTCACCACTTAACAACCACCAGTGCAGTGGTTTAAAATGACACACATTTATTATCTCATAATTTCTGTGGATCAGGAGTCCAGGTGTGACTTAACTGGATCCTCTGCTCAGGGTGTCACAGGCTGCAATGAAAGTGTTGGTCAGACTGCATTCTCATCTGGAGGCCTGACTGGGGAAGAATCTGCTTCTAAGCCCATTCAGGGTATTGGCATAATTCATTTCCTTGAGTTTGTATGGCTGAGAGTCCTAACTCCTAAAGGACACCCACTTCCCTGCCCTGTGGCCCTCTCCCTAAGTTCACATCATAGCAGCTTGCTTCTGTAAGACCAGCAGAATCTCTCATTCTAATCTGGTAAAATGAGGTTATAAGATTTATCTCATCGATTTTGAGTGTCTCTGCACTCAAGGGAGAGAATTTCACAAATGTACAGACACCAGTAGATGGGAATTACTGGGATCTGTTGGCCTATCTCAGGCCTATCTGCCACAATGCTGATACATATGACTCTCGTTCATTTATTTCTGTTGTTATGTACTATTACATTGTATAATACGTCACAAAGTCTACCCATTTTGCTGTTAATGATTATGTTAGTGTGATTCCAATTTCTCCTATTATAAACAATGTCATGTTTAATAGTCTTTACAGATCTTTTCTATACATGCCAGTAAGTTTCTAGGCCCTAAAGCACACCAAAAGTCTTCAGCTTTACTAGATGTGATTAAATTACTCTCCAGAGCAGTTATGACCTACTTCCACTCCACTAGCAAGTGTGTGACTTCCTCACAATTCTACATAGTTTCCTACTCTTGAAATTGACAGCATTATTTTAATATTTTTATATTATGGGCAATGGGAGAGCTGTGAAATGGTATCTCCTGGTTCTAATTTTTATTTCTGGAATTACTAATGAGGTTGGTAAAAGGTAATGAGTACCTTTTCATATGTTATTTTTGTTTCTCTTTCTGGAAACTGCCCTGGACTGTTTGTAGTTTTATTTTTGTTTGTTTGTCTGTATCTTTCTTATCTATTTATAGTTCGTTATGTGTCCTGGTTCCTAATTCTTTGTATTATTGCACGACAGATATTTTCTTCTTGCGTTTGCCTATTAACCTTCTTTCTGACATTTTTATATGCAGAACTTTTAAATTTTAATTTGGTCAAATTTATCAGTCTTTCCCTTTATGATTTATTTCTTTTATGACTTATTTAAGAGATATTTTTCTATCCTGAGGCCCAAAAGATAGCCACCTATATTTTCCTATAGAGGTTTTAAAGTGTTGCTTTAACACATTTAGGTTTTTAATATACCTGTATTCATATCAAGTTTGCTTCTAGAGTCTCTATTCTGTTCCCTTGATCTATTTGCTTATTCCTATACCAATACATTTGGCCTTAATTATTACAACTTTACAATAAGTTTTAATATGCAAATAGGCCTACCCTACCGTCTCATTCTTTTCTCAAAAATGTTTAGTTTATATTTGACCTTTCTTTTTCACATAAACTTAGATTCAGATTATTAAATCCCATGAACAACTTTCCTGGGATTTGATGGGGGTAGTCCTCAATTTATAGATTAATTTAGGAAACGTTATAGGCTGAATAGTGTACACTCCAAACTTAGATGTTGAAATGCTTATACCCAGTACCTCAGAATCTCCAAGGGGATGCTTCTACTGTTTCAAGGACATACATGTTTCTTAAGGGTTTTGCCACCTGGCTGTCTGTTCTGAGACCTGTGACTTGAAAATAAAGTGAATTGAGGAGCCTGGGCGGCTCAGGTCATGATCCCAGGGTCCTGGGATCAAGCCCTGCATCAGGCTTCCTGCTCAGAGGGGAGCCTGCTTCTCCCTCTCCCTTTCTCCCTCTCCCTCTGCCACTTCCCCTGCTTGTGTGCTCTCTCTCTCTCTCTCTCAAATAAACAAATAAAATCTGAAAGAAAGAAACAAAGAATCAAAGAAAGAAAGAAAGTTAGTTAAGTGAATTAATGTGGCAATTTACCCTAAGATGCTGAGGGCTGATCGGTGATCAGATGGCGCATTCACACGTTAGGACAAAAGTCTAGCCCAAAGGAATAAACGTGACTGTTGGGGCTCGAGCATGAACATCTTCTCAGATCCCAACAGTAATGGAAAACATCCACAGGCCTCCTTTACAGCTCCCTCTTAAAAATAGCACTCCTGGCATTTGCTATCTGAGTGTTCAGATCAGACTAGCTCAGATGGAACCAGGAGAAATTCCGAAGGATGGGGACTTGAAATGTCCCCTTAATTTTATCAAACCACTTAGATTCACACCCCAGTTGCACCACGTATTTCTATGGCCTGGAGCAAGGTGCTTCTACTCTCCTGCCTCAGTTGCCTGACCTGTCCAATAGGATTATAGTAGCACCTACTCATGAGTGGGATTAAGCGAATCATTCATGCAACTCATTGGGAACAGTGCCTGGTGCACAATAAACACTTGATAAACATTAGTTAAGCCAAGGGATGGCGACCTTTGCACTGCCTTTCAGTTACTTAGTGGGCTTTTACATTTCTTTTATTTTTCCTTAAAGTCCCAGAATATGCTATTTAAATGTTACTCTATCCCCCATATGTTCCACCCAGCGGCCTGGCACAGAATACCACTCTAGTTCATTTGTACGAGTTTATCCAACCCTGCCTATCAACAATCACATTACTACTCGCCTTGCTTTTTTTCCTAGTATTTAGGGTTGGATGCCCTGGCTCCCAGGTCAGCTTTCCACAATGAATGGAATGCTGAGCCAGAAGCAAGCAATCCTGAACCTGGCCATAGATATGCCAGCACGCTGGGGGAGTCCCTGGTTTGAAACCCCATCTCTTAAAAAGTCCAATGCTATCCTGGGGGCTCAGTAGGTCTGTGAGCTTGAAGACATTCATGCCAGGGTCACAGGGGGTAAGGTGGGAAGAGTGAATGACTGGCCTCATTTCTTCTCAGTAATGCCCATCAAGCAATGAGATGGCTGGGCTGTGGTCTGTGGGAGGGCAGAGAGCTGCTATTCCTGTTCAACATGCAATCCCAACACCCAGCACCATGCCTGGCCCAGACTAGGCAGTCAACAAATAGACACGAATCTATCGGAATTTTCCCTGGTACCCAGGCCCCGTAAGGCCTCATGCAGGCTCTGGACACACAATAGATAGTTAATGAATATTGATGGTCGCCCATCAATATTCATTGTGGTCATTGCGGTCATTGGGCCGCAACATCGGTGTTGACCTCGGTTAGCTGAGTCCCTGTCTTTAACTTGTAATACTCTTCTGTTATATTTGTGCAAGTGCACACATCTGCAATAAACTGTTGCAGAGGAGAAATCACTAAACAAACACAGCTCTGCCTATTAAATAAGATGTTTTCCCTACAGGGATGAAGTCTCAGGCACTACTGTTGTTCTCGGCAGCAGCAAACATGTATTAAGGAATTAAACCAGGCAAGGTACAGTGCAGGTCAGAAGCTACAAAGAGCCACAAGCCACAAGCCTTGCCCATGGGGATGTTCAGCAAGGCTTTGGTCAGGAAAAGAAGCACTGACACAGAAAGTGACAGGGCAGGACAGAAGAGTAAAGGCTGGTTCTCAGGGTCATCTCTACCTTTTAGAAAATCAGAAGCTTCCAGAGCTGCCATAAAGCACTGTTGATGATCCCAACTGCCTCAAGCACCAAGGTAAGAAATTCTCAAAGGACTAACATTTCTGCCTCTTTCTCATTCCATATTTCAGGCAAATGCCTTTCTTCGGTGGACTCTAGCTGGGAATGCTGCCAGCAAAGAACACTGGGAAGTGTTCTCAGGTTTCCAGCCCCTGAATAAGGGTGGAATATAGAAGGGATACAATGATGTTCAGTTATCAACAGACAGTTCAGCATGAAAATCTTTAAAGTGTAAATTTAGAAAAACAACATTCAAAGGCAGTTAACCTTTGCTAAGGATCTGAGAAGCAACACAATCTGTGCTTGAAGACAAGCATTGCCATGAGAGTTGGAGTCTTTGAGGAAGGCTCCGGATAGAGTCATACCCTAAGACAAGACTCTGTCAAACAGATAATGGAAAAGAGGAAGAGCACATGGAGGTGAGTGCACATACATTTATTCGCTCACTCAGGCGTTTAGCCATCCATTCAACAAACATTTATTGGTAAGCGGTAAGCTAGGCACTTGGGCTCCTAGACTGGGAGAACCTACCAATTGTTTTTCAGAAAGGAAATAATATGATGAGATTTTTAGTGAGGGGAGATCACTTCAGAAATGCACGTGTGCATAAACAAACTGAAAGGATATGCGCCTCAGTGTAAACAGTGCTTGTCTCTGGCTGGTGAGGCTGTGAATAAAGGTTATTTTCGTTTCTAAATCTTTCAGTATTTTCCAAATACCCTGCAATGAATGTGTATTAATTTTTATCAAAAAAAAATTTTAAGAAAGAAGATAGAAAGATTAAACAGGTAACTATGGAGGAAATTCACGACACATTTGTCATGTGATGTTTTTCTGAGTAGGATACCCTTCCTTTCTCCTCACCTTCTTCCCCTTCACTTAGTTGCCTCCTGTTCATTCCTTGGTTTTCAGTTGAAACTTTCCTTCACTGGAAAGACTTGCCTGAGCCCTAAGTTTAGGCTAGGTCTCCACATTCTACATTCTCAGCCCCTGGGGTTCTCCCACCAATGTTCATACCTACAAGTATGGGTTTGATGTTTGTCTTCCTCACCAAAATGTAAGTCCCACAGAGCAGGTATCAGGTCTGCTTTGTTCATACCTGTCTCCCAAGCACATTGGCCATTCCATAAATCCTGTTGGAATGAATCAACCATGGCTTTAAAGGATGTAAGACTGAAGACAAGCAGACTAATAAGGAGGGAATTATGACAGTCTGGACAAAGGAGGGAGAATACCTAGGAAAAGGGCAAAGTGATGAAGGGAAGATGTTATGGTATCAAATCTACAGAACCTAGAGACTTCTTGACTACATTCAACAAAGAAGCAGAGGTTGGGGGGATATTTTGGAGGTAGAACTAATAGGACTTGCTGATGGATGTAATGTGGGAATGATGGAAAGGAAGCTGTCAAGAAGGCCTTGAGAGTTTTTATCTTGAGCAGGTGGATACATGATGATATAATTTCTTGAGATAGAGGAAACATTTATTGGGGATGGAATCAAGAGTTCTAATTTGGGGGGCACCTGGGTGGTTCAGTCATTAAGCGTCTGCCTTTGGCTCAGGTCATGGTCCCAGGGTCCTGGGATCGAGCCCCACATTGGGCTCCTTGCTCCGCGGGAAGCCTGCTTCTCCCTCTCCCACTCCCCCTGCTTGTGTTCCCTCTCTCACTGTGTCTCTCTCTGTCAAATAAATAAAATCTTTAAAAAAAAAGAGTTCTAATTTGGGGTGAGAAGCAAGGATGAGGGTGAAATGTAAGGTGATTGTCAGATTTTGGCTTGGGGGTCATTCTCTTAGGCACAAAATACAGAAGGTGAACCAAGCTTGAGAAGAAATATGAATTCGGGACGCCTGGGTGGCTCAGTCGGTTAAGTGTCTGCCCTCAGCTCAGGTCATGATCCCAGGGTCCTGGGATCGAGCCCCGCATCGGGCTCCCTGCTCTGCGGGAAGCCTGCTTCTCCCTCTCCCACCCCCCTGCTTGTGTTCCCTCTCTCGCTGTGTCTCTCTCTGTCAAATAAATAAATAAAATCTTAAAAAGAAAAGAAATACGAATTCAGTTTAGACATATCCACTGAGATAGCCAAGTTATCCAATGAGATTATATGGGTCTCGAATTCAAGAGAAATTTCTGAACAGAGACAGAGATGTGAACTTAGTGGGGGTAGTTGAAGCCATCAGGTGAATGAGAACACTTTTGAATGAGAGGGGCAGAAAGACACCAACACCAAAACACTTGGGAAAACTCTCCATATTTATGGAGGAAGAGGTGCCCTAAAAGGAGATTGAGAGGGAACTGTCAAAGGAGTAAGAATATCAGATTACATGAAATAAGGAATGCTGTTGTGATCAAAGCAAGAGCTCAAAGAAGGGCATAGTATATTGAAGTGGTAAGAAGGAGCCAGATTTTGGAGGTCCTTGAATATAAGGCAAAGAAATTGACTTTTGATCCTTGGCCTTCATGATTAGCGGTGAATGACATATATATATATATACGTATATATATATATATATGTACTGATTGTACCTGGCTGAGCCTCCCAGCCCTGTAGGGGAATTGAGAAACACTGTGAGTCAAAGGTCCAAATCATGATCCCCCATGGTCAAGATTTGAAGATAGAAAGTATAGAGTGGCCTGTTAAGAATATATTTCTCCAACAAATGTTGGAGAGGTTGTGGAGAAAGAGGAACCCTCTTACACTGTTGGTGGGAATGCAAGTTGGTACAGCCACTTTGGAAAACAGTGTGGAGGTGCCTCAAAAATTTAAAAATAGAGCTATCCTGTGACCCAGCAATTGCACTACTGGGTATTTACCCCAAAGACACAGATGTAGTGAAAAGAAGGGCCATATGTACCCCAATGTTCATAGCAGCAATGTCCGCAATAGCCAAACTGTGGAAAGAGCCGAGATGCCCTTCAACAGATGAATGGATAAAAAGATGTGGTCCGGGCGCCTGGGTGGCTCAGTTGGTTAAGCGACTGCCTTCGGCTCAGGTCATGATCCTGGAGTCCTGGGATCGAGTCCCACGTCGGGCTCCCTGATCAGCAGGGAGTCTGCTTCTCTCTCTGACCCTCCCCCCCTCTCATGCTCTCTATCTCATTCTCTCTCTCAAATAAATAAATAAAATCTTAAAAAAAAAAAAAAAGATGTGGTCCATATATACAATGGAATATTACTCAGCCATCAGAAAGGCTGAATACCCAACTTTTACATCAACATGGATGGGACTAGAGGAGATTATGCTAAGTGAAATAAGTCAATCAGAGAAAGTCAATTATCATATGATTTCACTTATTTGTGGAACATAAGGAATAGCATGGAAGACATCAGGAGAAGGAAGGGAAAAATGGGGGGGGGAATTGGAGGGAGAGATGAACCATGAGAGACTATGGACTCCGAGAAACAAACTGAAGTTTTTAGAGGGGAGGGGGCTGGGGGAATTGGTTAGCCCGGTGATGGGTATTAAGGAGGGCACGTACTGCATGGAGCACTGGGTGTTATACGAAAACAATGGATCGTGGATCACCACATCAAAAAACAATGATGTATTGTATGGTGACTAACATAACATAATAAAATTTTAAAAATAAAAAAGAATAATAATAAAAAAGAATATATTTCTCATTAAAAAATATATTGTCTAACCCAAGTCACTACTGACTTGAGGGAGCTGGAGAGTAAAACCCAGAATTTCAAAAGCCATCATTATTTGTGCTTGGTTCTTATAGACAGCCCCTCGGCAATAACAAAGGACCAAAAAACATCCCCCAGGAATCCTCTTGGTTTAGGCAACTCCAAAACCAACTGCAGGTCATCCAATAGCCTCCCTGATGAGCCTCAGTTGCAGAGCTTCGGCGCCACATGGACCATGTGTTAGTTTATGTTCCAGAAGGAGCCATCAGACAAGTGTAGAAAAATGTCTGTCCATTTTTCCATTACAGTGTTCCAGAAGAAGAAGAAAATGGCCTGAGGCAAGGGGAAGACAGACTTTATGACTCTTTTTTTTTATTATGTTATGTTAATCACCATACAGTACGTCATTAGTTTTTGATGTAGTTTTCCATGATTCATTGCTTGTGTATAACACCCAGTACTCCATTCAGTACGTGCCTTCTTTTAAACTCTGGCAGGCTCACCTTCCACCATACCACTGTGGTTTGAAGAGCGGTTTAAAGTTGAGCTTCAAAAACAATTACAAATGAAGACTCTGGCTAAACATGACCACAGAGGGAGTTGGAGGTGAGCTGGGTCTTTGCAGAAGGCATTAGGGTGCGCGGTGAGTATGTGAACCTGAATGTCTAGTAAGGCACCTTGGCAGATGCCTTGGTGGCTGGCATGTATTAGGGAGAGTGCGTGTCCCAGGAGGATGAGCCTCTCTGGGTGGACTGGAAAGATGAACAGCCATTCAGACTATTGAAAAGAGTACCAGGAATGGGGCACCTGATTGGCTCAGTCAGTGGAGTGTACAACTCTTGATCCTGTGGTTGTTGGTTCAAGCCCCATGTTGGGTGTAAAGATTACTTAAAAAAAGTAAAAATCTTAAGAAAACAAAAGAGTACCAGAGATGGTTGGTAACTGACAGTGTGTTTATGGATGTCTGCATGAGACTGCACTTGGCATAAATACTTTGCAGATATACATTGTGCCATTACTTTCAGAAAGCAGAAAGCCCTAAGCTTCCAGCCACTGACAGAAGCCAGAAGCTGCAGAGACTCAACTGGAGATGAGCTGGACATGTCTGCTACCTCAGGGGAATGGGCTGGCCCTGAGAACTCTGTGCCCTGGAGCCTGGTTGGGGAGAATAGGAAAGGAAAGAGCAAAGGAAACCCAGTTGGATGTCAGGTTCTTTGATCTAAGCTTTGGCCAACCCTACCCTCAGCCTCCAGTTTCACTCTATGCCAGGCTTCTCTTCTAGTGAAAGGTGAGTGAATAGGCAGAGACATGCCACCTCTGGGGGATGCAAAAGCCAGAACTTAAGTAGCTAATGCCCTGAAGCACAAGATGCCTATGGTTGATCCCTCTAACTTTCCACAACATGCACCTTGTTGGAGAAGACAGACCCCTTCTTTCTGTTCGCTCAGTGGTAAGAGATTCCAATGTGTCCAGTGGAATCAAGGAAGCAAAAAAGCCAGAGGTAAAGTCACAGGCAAAGAGGGACCAAGAAGACGTCAAGGATGACAACTGGGCTTAAAAATGAGGTCTAAGGCTAAGGTATGATGTCAAAGCAAGGGGGTGGGGAGGAAGACACACACCAAAGAGGCAACCTCTGCTCATTCTGTCCAGTCCAACAAGCACACTCAGCACCAAGCACCCTGCTCAGTGGTACACACACAAAAAGAGACAAGGTTCCTGAATTCAGGAAGCACACAGTTTTCCAGACAAGCAAGCTATTAAAAGTCTGTTAACATGATGAGTACCAGAAGTATGGGGTGCAGAGGAGCTGCCCTGGCCCTGCCTGGGGTCCCTTCAGGGAAAGCCTCCTGATGAAGAGGGGTATAGGTGCTCTGAGAGCAGAAACAATACTGTGTGTGCGTGTGCATATGTGTGCACGCACGTGCATGCATGCGTTTACTATATGTCCCCACAGTCCTATATGTTATTTTAAATATGGCAGGTACATAATAAAGATTGTCGAGTGAATACAAGAATTAATCAGTTTTTCTATTTGTATCTCTCTAACCATTCCTCTGCTTTCTTCCTAAATCTTACTCTATTCCTTTTTCTTTGCTGGAAATACCCAGAAGAGTTTCATTTTGGGGTAAGGTGCAATAAACGGGATGCCAATCAGATATAGAAATTGTCATTTCATGACATGAGCCAGTATTGAAGGAAAGGGTACCTGTGGCCTAGGGTTAGAAGGAAAATCACCATCATCTTAATCATTGGAGAGCATTTATTGAACACCCACCCTGTGTCAATTGCTGTTTTAAGGGCTTTAAGTATGGAATGTGCTAAATCATTTTATCCTCACCATAACCCAATGAGGTGGGTATTATTACAAGTGAGAAGCTCAGCTGATGCACAGAGACGTCATGTAACTTGCTCAAGTTCCCAGAGCCAGTATGCGGTGGAGCCAGTTCCGTCTGGCTCCAGAGCCTGCAACTCCTACTGCAATCCACCCTTGGGACTGAACACTGAGGGCAAAAGCATCTTGGGCTTACACCCCAGTGTACAGGCCAGAAACCACTAATTATTTCAAAATTTTTTAGTTACATAATATCCACCAGTTCATTTTCCCCTAATGCCCTCTGTTTCCCTGTAGGGATTGGCAGATCCTAAATTCAAAGGGCCTTATAAACGATCACTTTTGTCTGGGCTTTTTATTCCAGTGGTAAGAAACATAGGCCATAAAAAAACATGATAATGTTGAAAATCATGGAGCACATCATTTTCTTCATCAGATAGTAGCAGCAAGTCAAGGTCGTACTGTTTTCTGGCAATATGGGACCTGGGTTGAAGAGATAGGCATGGTTGGCCTCAGGCCAATGTCTATGGTTTGGTCTCACCATCTGAAAAATGGAGCAAATGATTTCTCGGCCTCGTGGAAGCACTGCAAGATTGACAAACTCATGTCTGTATCTGAGAACTCCGGGTCTTCCAGAGGAAACAATGATCACCAAGATTTATGATTCCAAATAATAGCATCACAAATGACCATTTTTCACCAATCCTCTCTGATTCTTCCCCAGTATGAAAATCAACACTAGTCAGAACCCAACCTATTACCATAGAAGGGTGAAGGATAACTAAATGAAGCCAAAGGGAGAAAGAATCCTGTCAAAGACCTCTGTGGTCACTCTGGACATCCCACACAGACGAATGTATTCTGCGGTGAAGTATGCGCATGTGTGGGCCCGTGTCTTATCTTCATTACATCAGCTTTTCCGACCGGGTTGCCATTCCTCTTCCTTACTGCAAATACTCCAGAAGCAGACCATCATGGTTATCGAAGGCATGAGGCTAAGGTTTTTCAGAGAATCCCAGATCCACTCAGAGTGGGAGACACTTGGCCTGACATCAAACCTCAAGGACAGATTTCAAATGTATGAGAGGACATGTCCAATCTCTACTTTGTGAATTACCACAATCTATAAGGTTATACCGAATGTAACCGGAACTCCACGGATTCAAATACTTATTGAATGTCTACGGTGTGCCAGACACTGCTTTGTGAGATGGGATATAGAATTGAACAAAACAGACTAATGATCATTGGCATCATCATCGCTGTCCTCCTAGAGTTTACATTTCTATAGGGGAAGACAGACTAGCATTCCCTGTAGTAGAAGGGAACCAGTATTAATGAAGTATCATCCTGTAGCTCTATGAAAGAGGTAAATGAATTAATGGTAGTTTGTATTCTTCATGTATCTTTCAGCGGATACACACGAGATCTCCCCGTGCTGTTCAGGATACTAACAACTCTATAGCTTGCATTCCATGACGATGCAGTGACTTAGGTAGCTACGGTTGCACTTTTTTTCCCTTTCTCTTCCTCGAGCAGAGAAGCGGAGGGTGCTTGTTCCCTGTGAATTAGATCCAGGGAAGGAAAAAAACACAAACCCCAAATGGATCCCTGAAAGCAGATGTCCAGCAAATCCAACTCAATCCAGCAACTCAATTACTTGATGAAAAGATGTTTACTGAGGACAGAATGCCCACTGTGTGCTGTACATTGCGAGAAATCCAAGAAAGTGCTGTGACCTGAGTCCTACCCTCAGATACAGGACATGAAACAATTAGTGAATAACACAAAAGAGTGTATCAGCTATTTATGACAGCAGAGAGCAGAGGATTAAAAAAAAATCTAGGAACACAATTTTAATTTCCTTTTCTACAATAAATCAGGACAAAATTCGAATTCACCTGGTTTGACTGACAACTAATAAACTCAGCAGGAGACAAGACACATCCAGGAACATTTTTCTTTCATATAAGTTAGCCTGGCAGCTGGCAGCTGGTGGCGGGGGCCTATGTGTGTGGGGGGGGCGGGGGGGCTGATGGGGTAGAATTTAAGGATTCTTGTGTTTCTGGAAGAAAGCCAATGAGGAGTCTCAGACATACATGGAATGTAAAGTGAGTGTGCTGTCCTCTTGCTTCCTACCCATCCCCAGCATGGACTATGGACAAAAGGACAGGGTACACATTTCTGCTGTTCCAGGACTGCTAGGCGGCCTTCAGGATCACCCGACCATGTGCCTTCTCCAGAAAAGCCCACCTCTGCCTTGTGCTGGCACCCTGAGGACTCGCCCTGTGGCTTTGCGGACGTTTTCTATGCTTGAGTCCCATTCACTTCTGGCTCTTTGATATTTTCGTCCCCATAGCTACTGAAAGCCATGTACTTCCATGAGATGCTAACATTTTGCCTTTTCGTCAGGGTTTGGAATTTAAAAAAACTAGGAAGAGGAGAAAGAAGAAAGAAAAAGGAGAAAGGATGTCAAAGAAAGAAGACGCTACTTTCCTATCAACTGTTTATTCCCCCCAAGTGAAAATCTATTAAGGACATTGCAACAGAAAACGGGTGTGATCTCATCCCTGAAACCACACGAAACATTTTGTTTCAGCCTGAGCCACAAGCAGCCGGAGGAGAGCGCCTGGGACAGCACTGAGTCGGGTCCAAACCCTCAAAATAAGTGTAAACTTCCCTCTGGTAAGGGGAGAGGGAGGTACCCACACAGCTGCAGGGGCAGGAGCAGGAACAAGCAACAGAATCTGCTTGACAACCCAGGGGACCATGGCCTTGGGCACAGAGACCTCGTGTGGAGAGCACTGTGGCTGTCCTAGTACCCCACTGAGGCCAGAGGTCTGGAACCCAGGACGGCCAGGTAGCCCCAGGGGTCCGTGTCTCTCCAGGCAGCAGGCAAGTCTCTCTTGCGCATCCGAGGGGAGAGCAGAGTGACCACATCTGCTTGGGTTTCAGCGAGATGAGTAAGTATCGTCATCATCATCCAGGGTTTGTTGGGTCTGACTCTGGGCGGGGCAGCATACTTGATCCTAGGAATACAGAGGCCGAGCCTCATCTTTGTCCCCACGGACGTCACTTTCTTTCCCGGAGTCCACAACACGTGCTTTACGACCATGTTCCGGAGAGGCCCATGGAGCCCTTCACTCCCTCAGCATCCTCTCGAGGCAGCTCTAGGCCCTCTCCTCTGGAAAAGACAAAAGTGTTTCGATTATTCCCACCAGCATTGTGAGTGTGGTCTCTGTCATGCCTGGGAAGGGAGAGACAGAAGGGCACTTTTTTTTCTAAAATACGAGGCCAGAAGGTTGTATCCAGAGAGGCTGGACTTGAAGGAAAAGCCCATGAGTGATGAGGAGAGAATTTTGTGCCAGTCTGTGTCCTCTCCCATTCAGATTGGCAGTGTCTGGTTAGGACATGGCCAAAGGTCAAAGTCTGAATTATTGTCTGAATTATTGCAATCCAATAAATATTTATGCTATTACATATACCAGATGCTCTGCTAAGAACTTGGGTATGAAGTTGACAACAACACATTGCCTTAAGGAACTTTCAAATGAGTTGAGGAAATTAATACAAATAATATATATATGGTAATATATATTTATAGTAATAAATATAATATATACAATATATAATAATATAGTAAGTATATAACTATATATTTTTTTTTTTTGACAGCTTGGGGAACATGTAAAACAAGTATATTATGAAAGAAGGTAAAGGTGAAGGGCACCTGGGCGGCTCAGCTGGTTAAGCATCCGCCTTCGGCTCAGGTGGTGATCCCAGGGTCCTGGGATCGAGCCCTGCATCAGGCTCCCTGCTCAGAGGGGAGTCTGCTTCTCCCTCTCCCTCTACCTGCCTCTCTGCCTGCTTGTGTGCTCTCTCTCTCTCTCTGACAGACAAATAAAATAAATATATAAATAAATAAATAATCAATCTTTGGGGGGGGAAGTATAGGTGAATACATTCGTCCCACCCTCCCTGACTTGGACTTCCCCTATGAGGATTCTAATAAATATGTACTTGCCTTTGTATATCTCTTTAGAAAGTAGATGGCCAAGTCCTGAGCACACACATTATGAGTCACTCCTAATGAGTTTAGTAGGAAAAGAGGAAGATGGAGGCGAGAAGTGGAAAAGGAGGTGAAGACGTAGAGGTGCTGGTGTTGCTGACTCAAAGTGAAAGCAGATGAGTGCAGTGGGCTGACTAGAGTTTCCCCCAAATTCATGTCCTCCCACAGCCTCAGAGTGTGACTGCATTTGAAAGTGGAGTGTTTGCAGATGTCGTTAAGGTAAGGATTGAGATTAAATCATCCTGGTTTAGGATGGCCTAAATGCAAATGGGACTGTTCTTCGAAGAGTCCGAACACCAAGACACGGGTGGGGAAGAAGGCCAGGGAAAGAGGAAAGGCAGAGATTGGAATGCGCCGCCTCAAGAAGCCAAGGAATGCAGGAGCCAGCAGAAGCTGGAAGGAGCCAGGAAGGAGCCTCCCCTGGAGCCTCTGGAGGGAGTGTGACTGTGCGGACACCTTGACTTTGGACTGTGGCCTCCAGAGCTGTAAGAGGACACATTTCTGTTGTTTTAAGTCACCCAATTTGTGGCAATTTGTTGCAGCAACCACAGGTAATGAATACAAGGAAAAGCAAACAGCCTTGGAGGAAGGGGGTAGGTAGCCCAGATGGAAAGAGGAGTCCATAATATGAGCTTCTGCACACAGATACTGTTACAAACCAACGGGGGTCCCTTCCCTTGGTGATTACAGACAGACTACAACCAGGTGGAGCTGCTTCACATAGTTCTCCTTATTTGCAGCAAATAAGGAGAACATGGGGAATAACCTCCAAAGCTATGATCCCTCCCCCTCCCCAAATAAAGGGGTGAGCAGGCTCCTTTTGTGAGAGTTTCAGATGGATATTCAGAAAAGGAGCCCTCATCATGGCATGTGATGTGCAGGCATGAAGTTGCACCTGCACACTCAGAAACACGCCGACACATATTTCGTATGTTATGCGGATGACACTTTTATCCCCCCACAAACCTGGGCAGAGATTCTAACATTTTAATGAAGCTTAGGGAACCATCAGGCACTTTATGATTCATCAGGGCAGGCATCCTCCTACGGGTCCTACTCAAAATGTTTCTTTTTCTGCCCCAGCAATTCATTAGTTAGTTTCTAAAAGATAAAATTGATAGTTAGGCAGAGGTTTCTAGGAGTTCCCCGATCAGACTGATGACAATCCCAAGGCCACATCTGAGATTATGAACCCTGGGAGCTGGATAGAAGGGTTGAGAATTATCTGCAGAGCTGTGCCTCATTGATAAATAAGACTATCCTAAACCATTTATATCTCAACCTCCAATTTACTTGATATCTCTGAATCATAGAGCAGTAATGCAGCTGTGAGCCAGGGAGCCGGGCCTGGCAGAACGAGCAGGTACACCCACCTCATCACCTGCTCCTCGCCCCCTTGGATGGTGGAAATGACTGTGTACCTGGTGTTCGGTTACTCATTTGATGAACTAAACTGAACTGAATGGAGAGGTTGTCTGAAATCAAGTCTTCACGAGGAAGAACCGTGGAGGGGAACCTTGTAAGACAGGGAACCCAGTGTGGCCAGAGGTGCTTGGCGGGGAAGGGAGATGGTGCAGAGGTCTGATACAGTCATGGGTATCAACAGAAGGTGTTGGTTTGGACTTTATTCTGTAGGCAATGGGGAGCTACCAAGAATGAGGAGTTGTAGTGTTTTAGAAACTTCACTCTAGCAGCAGGAAAGAGGGGATGTTTTTGTGAGGAAAGTGATAGATAGGTTAAGTAAATACAAGGGGGGAGTAGGCAGGGGTGCCTCACTGGCTCAGTTGGAAGAGCATGTGACTCTTGATCTTTGGGTTGTGAGTTCGAGCCCCATGTTGGGTGTAGAGATTACTAAAGAAATACAAGGAGAGTATGGAAAAAGCACAATTAGGAATCCAGCTGATACTAATTCAGGCAAGAGATGAAAAGGGTCTGACCTAGAGGAGCCAGAGTGGGAATGGAGAAGTTTAAAAAGAAGTAGAATCAACAAAATGTGGATGATCTGTTTGGATGGGATGTTATTGTCTTAGTCTGAATTTACCTGCTACTCCCCCATCACTCCCAAAAGCAGAATCCCTAAGACAAGGGTTTACGTCAAGTAGTAGATATGGGCAGCCAGCCTGGGGAGCAGGAGTGAGGGATCAAAGCAAGTGGAATGAGCAAGGAGGGAAAGACAATGTCAGGATGTGTCCTTCCATTCATGGCTGGAGCTCCACATCGCCGAGCCTCTGGAGTCACGGGACAACGCATCACAGATGTCCCCTCCATAAGCTTCCATCCCCCATTGGTTTGGATGTCCCCACCAGTGTCCACGGCCCTGCACTTGGTAACCGTGTCTGTGTGAGTGAGAAGCAGGCCCCTGGTTCCTTAGGTGTTGTACGGTGACCCCGGAGAAGCTACAGAGCAATAAGCAAGACGTGCCAGAGGTAAGTTTGAGGTACTGTCTCACTGCGCCTGAGCTCAGTCTTATATTTTACAACCTCTAACAGCAACTTTTTCCTGCTTTTTGAACAAAGAGACCTACATTCTCATCTGGCACTGGGCCCTACCGGTCACGTAGCCTGTCTTGCCTATGATGCCTACAAAAGAGGCAAACTCAATTGAAAACACAGGTCCTGGGAGGTGGCTGGGGGGATGGGGTAACTGGGTGATGGGCATTAAGGAGGGCACGTGATGTAATGAGCACTGGGTGTTACATGCAACGGATGAGTCACTAAATTCTACCCCTGAAATTAATAATACACTGTATGTCAATTGATTTTAAATAAATTTTAATTTAATTTATTTATTTGACAAAGAGAGACACAGCGAGAGAGGGAACACAAGCAGGGGGAGTGGCAGAGGGAGAAGCAGGCTTCCCACGGAGCAGGGAGCCCGATGCGGGGCTCGATCCCAGGACCCTGGGATCATGATCTGAGCCGAGGTCCGACGCTTAACAGACTGAGCCACCTAGGCGCCCCGATTTTAAATAAAAATTTAAACACAGGTCCTACCTGAACATATTATGTCATCACTTTATTTGGAGAGAGAAAGAGAGAGACAGAGAGAGACAGAGAGACAGTGTGTGTGTGTGTTTTTTTCCAGTCTGCATCAGACCCCGGGCGTGAGAAAGGGGCGAGGAGGGCCTGGCGGGCATGGGAGCTCGGCGTGGTAATACTGCCACCTTGTGTTCAATCAATGCACAGCATGTAGCTCCAGGAGGAGACTCCCAGGCAGGGACCACAGCGGCTGCTTCTTGCAAGTGCGTGCTCAGGCCACCCACACTCCACGGCCAAGCTGGTACACCAATAGGGTTACTATTCAGCTGATAGTGCTTATTGAAGGCAGATCACCCATACACACCATTTCAGAGCCAGGGCTGAAAATACTTGCGTGTGTGCGCGCGCGCGTGTGCTTCCCTGTGCCTTTCTTTCTACATGATCTTTTCCTTCACTCCTACTTTCCTCCTTTCCCCCCCTCTCATAGCTGTCCCCACACACAGACCACCAAAAGCCCAAGAAGTCGTTCTTTTGAGTTAAACCATATCCAACTTTCCATATGTGGGCAGCCTGGCCCTCGAGGTCCCTCCCGGAGAACACCAGGGTCCAGAAGCATTGCAGGGGTAAAGCAAGGAGGGTGTTCAGGTCCTAGGAAGTTGCTGAATCAGCTGCATGAGTCAGTCTGGACTCCTGGGCTAGACAGGGTCCCTAGGGGATAGGCACACGCCAAGCAAATATTCTTCCTCTGTGATTCCAAGGGCTGCAGCCAAGGAGTCCTGGTATTTACCAGTTACAAAATAATGAAAAGGAATAATTAATCCTCCCCCAAAGCAGAAAGGTTAAGGAAATGATCAATCCTCTACTAGCTATAGACTAGACACTAAAGGAACTACTACTTTGATGGTAGGCACAGAGGAGCCAGAGAAACGAAGCCCAAAGGGACAGTGAATGACTTAGTACTAAATATGAATGAAGCAAGCATCCCTGATTTCTTCATTTCCTCCTGCTTTGTCCAGGGTCCTGACTGCACGGGTCCCCAAGGATTAGCAGAGGAGATTTACTGGGACCAGGGCATGACCACTTCCTTCATGTCCTTGGAGAAACACATATTTTGGATACTTTGGGTGAAATAATAGAGGCATAAAAAGAAAAGGACAGATTAATATTGTTAAATCAATGTCAACATTTCTGTGAGTCTAAAGGTAAAACATAAATTATAGGGAGGGGCGCCTGGGTGGCTCAATCATTGAGCATCTGCCTTCTGCTTGGGTCATGATCCCAGGGTCCTGGGATCGAGCCCCGCGTCAAGCTCCCTGCTCAGCGGGAAGCCTACTTCTCCCTCTCCCACTCCCCCTGCTTGTGTTCCCTCTCTCGCTGTGTCTCTCTCTGTCAAATAAATAAAATCCAAAAAAAATAAAAATATAAATAAATTATAGGGAAATTGAAAAAAAATTCTAAAAACGCAATCAGTAATCTAGTCATTCAGTCATTACTCAGTATTTGAGTTATTTCCTTCCTAATCTTTTTTTTTTAAGATTTTATTTACTTATTTGAGAGGGAGAGAACACAAGCGAGGAGGGGGGCAGAGGGAGAGGGAGAAGCAGACCCCAACGCTGAGGGGCTCCATCCCAGGACCCCAGGATCATGACCTGAGCCAAAGGCAGACGCTTAAGGCAGGTGACCCCTTCTTAATCTTTTTCTTTCTATCTATCTATCTATCTATCTATCTATCTATCTATCTATCTATCTTCTATCTATCTATCATCTACGTATCTATCTCTCTTTCTTATAACTATACCTGTATCTTTAAACATACATTTTTTGAAATTTGGAACCCATCAGATTTTGTAAACTAGAATTACAACATGTTATTTCTTAATTCATTTAACTCTCCCTCTACTATTAGACTGATACTTATTTGTTCTTATTCTAAATAATCCCATGGCACATGTCCTTATAAAATTCTAGAGTTTCTTAGCATTCTCTTGAAATAGATTCCTAAAAGTGGTATAACTGGGTCAATAGATAAAAATTTTGAAAACACTCTTGCCAAATTATTTTATGGACAAGTTATGCCAATTTATATTGCTACTGCTAGGATAGGAAATTATCCATTTCCCCACACCCACAATAACACTGAACTTTCTTTTAACCTTTGTTAATTTGCTAGATTAAATTGTCATTGTTTTAATTTGCATTCTCTTGGAAACTAGTGAGGTTGAATATTTGTCATGTTATTAGACATTCTGAGGATTGTCTACTGGGATTTAAGTTTAAAAAGATATTCATCAGGGCGCCTGGGTGGCTCAGTTGTTGAGGTGTCTGCCTTCGGCTCGGGTCATGGTCCTGGGGTCCTGGGACTGAGCCCTGCATCAGGCTCCCTGCTTGGCGGGAAGCCTGCTTCTCCCTCTCCCACTCCCCCTGCTTGTGTTCCCTCTCGCTGTGTCTCTCTCTGTCAAATAAATAAATAAAATCTTTAAAAATAAATAAATAAAAAGATATTCATCTATATTTTCTTCTGTTTCTCTTTTTAAGCTTTGTGAATATTTAACTCCTTAATCTACCTATGGTAAGAGGTAAAGATATAATTAAACATCACTTTCCTGGGGTGCCTGGCTGGCTCAGTCAGTAGAGCATATGACTCTTGATCTTGGGTTTGTGAGTTCAAGCCCCTCACTGGGTGTAGAGATTACTTAAAAAAAAAAAAAATCTTTAAAGAAACAATTTTTTTTCCCCTGAATCCTTAACTAGTTGTTCTACCACCATTTGTTCAATGACTGTTACACCTCCTTTAATACATAAGCAATTGTAATTACGTTGGGATTTCTTTTTGGCCTCCCTGCTTTAGTTCCTTTACCTGTCTGCTGATTTTGGTTCCAGTACTACACTAGTTTAATCACTATGGCTTTATAATATATGGCATTGTAATATCAGGTAGAGCAAGGCTATTTGTTATTTTTCCTTTTCAAAAATTGCATTCCCAGGGTGCCTGGGTGGCTCAGTCGTTAAGTGTTTGCCTTCAGCTCGGGTCATGATCCCAGGGTCCTGGATCGAGCCCCGCGATGGGCTCCCTGCTCGGCGGGAAGCCTGCTTCTCCTTCCCCCACTCCCCCTGCTGTGTTCCCTCTCTCGCTTGTGTCTCTCCCTCTCTGTCAAATAAACAAATAAAATCTTAAAAAAAAAAATTGCATTCTCATCCAAGTATATATTCTTGTACATATATTTTAGAATTATCCTGTTAAGAAAAAAAATTCATTGGAAGTTTTTTTCCTCCCCATTGAAAGTTTTGATTGAAATGGCATGAAATCTGGACATTAACCAATGGATATGTTTTATAAGCAAGGATTCCATAACAGAAGTCAGGCCTTTGTCCTTGAGCGGCTGCTCCTCCAGAGGACAATGTGGAGTGAGGCTTAGGAGCATGGGCCTTGGTCTGGGCCTAGCTCTGTGAGTTTGGCAGGTCACCTAACCTCTCTGTGCCTCAATTTCATCACCCATTCAATGGTTCTTATTTCATTAGGCTCAGAACCAACATGGTGACTAGAATACTTTCTCATAATCAAATCTCAAAATATTTAACAATTAAATTTTTATCTATCCATCCAAAAAGTACCTTCTAGCCTCTAAAGGAAAGACTATACAGAAAAAGCAAAGGCAATATACCTGACAATGGTGATTATCTCCACTTCTATCTAACTCTGTAATCTCCAGTTGAATATAAGTATCAGAAGTTCAGGGATTCTCTTATTACCCCACCTCACACACATACATACACATACATAATAGGTGTACATAATAGGCAATTCATATGTATATACTGGATGAATAAATGCGTGATTGATGATGATTCTTCTGATCCTAGAATTCCAGGACAGTATGGCCAACAGCCTTCCCCGCCTTCTGTCAAATGGCCACAGAGAATCAGAGACTTCTTAGGAAAACTCAAGGTAAAGTGAGCTTTCTTTAGCCTTGCCAAGCTTCCATACACATTAATGGAGGAGAGTGCCTTGGAGGAGAAATCTTAGGCTGTTTTACAAAACCAACACTATTAATTAAAGAAGACCCTGAAGTCTTCTCTTACTATCTGAGAGCTGCCTATCTTCCTAGCCATTAAATTACTTTAATCACTTCTTAAAGTGAAAAACAGCCTAATAAAATACAAATGCTGTTTAAGATATTTGTACATACATGTTCAGAGTAGCATTATTCACAATATCCAACATGTGGAAGCAAAGCAAATGTCCATCAACAGATGAGTAGAGAAACCAAATGTGGTCTATCCATACAATGGAGTATCATTCAGCCATAGAAGGTAATTAAGCACAGACACATGCTACAACATGGATGAAACTTGAAGACATTATGTTAAGTGAAAGAAGCCAGTCACAAAAGGACAACTGTATGCTTCCACTTACATGAGGTACGTTGAGTCAAATTCATAGAGACCAAAAGCAGAAGAGTGGTTGCCAGGGGATGGAGGTGGGGGAAGATAGTTACTGTTTAATGGGTACAGAGTTTCGGCTTGGAAGGATTAAAAAGTTCTAGAGATGGATGGTAGTGGTGGTTGTACAATAATGTGAATGTACTTAATACCATCTAACTATACACTTAGAAATGATTAAGATGGGAAATTTTATATTGTATATATTTTAGCACATTTTTTTTAAAGCTACTAATGCTGATTAAAGATGCTTTCAGAACTATTTTTACAGAAAGGAAGCAAAAGCCCACCGTACACAAAGCTGGCTCACTCATTTTGTGAGCTGATTACAGATGACTCAATTGCGGGGAGAGAAAGGCATTGCAAGGGCTAACATTAGGAATAGATACTTACCTGACATGGCCGAGAATTTTCTGATTCTACCATGACAGGGACTCATGTTCTTTGCTGCCAGCTGGCCTCAGTCAGTTCCTCCCCTGTCCATTAGATATGTTCCAATAAACTTGGAACTTTAAAGAAAGGAGTCTGCGTTCAACTTCCTTCCCAGAAGATGTAAATAGCACATGGGCATCTCCTCACTTCACCCATCAACACACCTAAGATACAGGTCTGTGCCAAGCTAATACATACTCCTTGATACTCTTCTACCAGAACCGTGGGTAGGTGGTACTACCCTTACATCCAAAGGAAAGGGGCCTCTCAAAGTGTTCATTCCAGACCAAGGCCATCTGCTATGAAGATGACCTAAAAGTTCCCTGTACTACAGACTGAAAACAGCAGTTTTAAAAAATATTTAAGTAATCTCTACACCAAACGTGGGGCTCAAACTCATGACTGGGAGATCAAAAGTCGCATGCTCTTCCAACTGAGTCAGCCAGGCGCCCCTGAAAAAAGCAGTTTTTAAAAGGCAATGTTCCTTCCTCTCCCCCCGCCCAGAACTCCAAGTGTTTTAATGTATATAAAAATCCTAGACATATAAACAGGAATCACCAATACAATCATTATCGCCATTATAGTGGACAGAAAAGATTTGAAAATCTACAGAGGGAATTACAGAGAAGGAGGAGCTGGCAATAATTCTAGGTTTATGGCAAACAGCACCCTAAACTGGATGGAAGACATGGGAGGAGGGGGAGCAGGTTGAGCGAGACCGGGAAGGACTCTGGGGAAGAGAAATTGGTGACGAAGAGCTGAGGGGGAGCGGAAGGAAAGTAGCTGGGTAGGGACGAAGGCAGTTTAACAGCATCTAAAACTGAAGGTATGGCAGCAAGAAGCGAGGAGCGCCACACCGCACCAACAGTATCAAAGTCGCACTTCCGGATTTGTAACTTGCTCATGTTCCGTGAAATACCGCGAGAACGCAAAGCCAATAAGTAAGCCCTCCAGCTGTAGGTTAAAGATCCGCCCTCCGCCCCGCCCACTGCGCCCCGGGCCCCGCCCCTCGCGTCGTCGCCGCATTGGGCCGTCAATAAAATTCCGGCGGTTCGGCGTTTGCGGCGGACAACATGGCGGCTTCCATGCTGGGCTCTCTGCTGCGGACCGTCCGGAAGGTCAGGCCCGCGCCCTTAGCCCCACGCCTCGTCCTCCCCACTGAATCCCCAAACCCACGGGTCCTCTACCACTCGGCCACCTGTGGCACCCAGTGCGGATCCGCCCCAAGGGAGGTCCGAGCTGCAAATGTAAATTTGATGTTCGTAAGCCTCTGACAGGCATTGAAAGCTGCAGATTGCCGCCGATTTATACAGAAGTGAGTGCAGGTGGAGAAGAGAAGGGGGTCCGTGGATTGAGGCCCCAGGGACTCCAGTGTTAAGCGAGGAGAGCCGAGCAAAGGAGACCTGACGGGAGTTCCTCGAGGGAGAGGGAAAGCCCAGAGACTGGTGGCCCGGAAGCAGGCGACGACAGCATTTCAGGGAGCAGGGAGTGGTCAGCTCTGTGCTCAAAGTTGACAGGCCAATTAAAAGGGCTGAGAATTGGCGGTTGGTTTTAGCAGCGTGGAAGTTGTTGGGAGTCCTCATCATAGCAGTTTCAATGGCGTGATGGGGGCCAAAGCGTTCGAGAGAGAACGGAGAGGAAAGAAATTGAGAGACTATGAGTATAGACAAACCTTTGCTTTGATGTTTTGCTGCAAGGGGAGCAGAAAAATGGGTCGGTAGCTGCTGGAAGGAGAGGTGGGTTAAGAGTGGGTGTTTTGTGTCCTTGTTTTTTCACGTGACAAAAGTAACTTTTTGTGTTAACGGGAAAGATCTTGTAGCGTGGGAAAAATTAAGAGAAGGAATAATTGTGGAGCTGTACCTTTTTGTAGGTAAGAGGTGATGGGCCTCATGTTCCATTGTTTAGTCTAAACGTGGACAGTTCATCCTCCGTGGTAGTGTTGTCCAGTAGAAATATAATGCCAACTGCATATGTTAATTTAAAATATTCTAGGGACACCTGGGTGGCTCAGTCGGTTAAGCGTCTGCCTTTGGCTGGGGTCATGATCCCAGGGTGCTGGGATGGAGCTCCACGTTGGGCTCCCTGATCAGAGGGCAGTCTGCTTGTCCCCCTTCCTCTGCCCCTGTTCGTGCTCTCTTTCTCGCTCGCTCGCTCTCAAACAAATAAAATCTTTAAAAAAAAAAAACATTCTAGTAGCCATGTTAAAAAAGTAAAAAACATGAAATTAATTTTAAATATTTGAAGCCAGCATATCCAAAATATTAATTTCAATATGTAATCTACGAAGATGACTTAAGAGAAATTTACATTCTTTTTTCATACTAGATCTTCAAGATCCAGTTTGCATTTTACTTACAGCACATCTCAGTTTGGATGCCAAATTTTCCACCATTAAAATAGAAAATGTCCCACCAAAACAGTAAAGTTGTTTAATATTTACAACTGCTTCAGTTTAAATATTTAATGAATTAAAATTAAATAACATTAGGAATTACATTCCCCAGTTGCACTAGTTACATTTCAAATGTTCAGTAGTAATATGTGGTTAGCAGCTACTATAAGAGTGGATATTTAATAACAGGAGAGAATGTACAGCATATGATTACAGAAGCTAGTAAGTGGGTAGATGTAGTAGTGGGTGTTTATGGAAATTCTCTCCTGATTGCTTCTAATTTTGTAATTAAAGAGAAGTCATCAGTGGAGTGTGAGGGTGTGGGAGCAAGTGTTAGGGATTTAAGGGAAGAGGAAATGGTGTGAAATAGGAGCAGACAGGAAAACTAGGGACAAGAATTGGAGCAAGTACAGTGATGTGAGAGAGAGAGAGGCCAGGGAGTTGAGTTTGTATGAAGTACAACATTGTATTTATGCACTGTGGAATTCAGGCTGGGTAAGAGGGAGACAGGAAATCAAAAGCTGTGAGTGAAAAGTGGTAGGACAATGAATTAAAAACCTCACAGGGGTTGTTGTTGGGGTGTTTGAAGGAGCAAGCCAGAAAGAAGTGATAGAGAACGAGGCACCAAAACTGAGATAACAGAAAGCTTGGACTTACTGGTAATAAAAGACCTAGGGCATGGAAGGGAGTACAGAAATCCCTGGAGGAGAGGAGTTCAAGGAACAGAGAAATTAGGAGATAATTCCATGTATATTGAGGTCACCAGGAGTTAGGACAAGAATATTGGAGGGTGACAGTGAGCCAGGATCTAGATTCAGTGATAAATGAAAGGGAGGGGCTGTGGTAGATGAGTGCAGGAGGGAGGGGTGATGGGAGATATAAGCCAAAAGCACGAGAGTCGGAGATCCTTTCAGGAAGGAAGGCTTGGGAGCTGCCCTAAAGAGCAAGGAATACACTTTCCCCTACCTCTGTGCCCAGTCACGGGAGAAAAAACTACAGGGGAAGCCATCAGGAGGGATTCAGGATTCAGCTAGAGCAAAAATCTGAAGATGTTAAGAGAAGTTGAGGATTTAGAATATTTTGATGACTGTAGAGCATAAGTTGAAGAGGGCCCCCTGAAAGCTTTTTGGGAGGTAAACACAGGTGGGGGGGGGGAATAGGAAATAGGATGTGTACAGAACAGAATGGAATGTAATCTTAATGTATATAGTACTGTTAGAAACCTAAAATATTGACAGTCTAAATGTAGGCAAAAGACATAAAACATTCACAGAAGAAATAATGTAATAGAGCAATAAATGTTTTGAGTGTATTTTTTTTCAAGCCAGACTTGAGTTTTAGTGGGCTATACAATCTATGCCTCCACTATATTATAAGACAAAACTGAGCTGCGTAAATTTGAAGATCTAATTGCCTTTATTAAATGATTCTGGAATCAGGAACTGTACAAAATGAGGGTTTTTATAGGAAAGAGGGTAGGGCAAGAAAGTTATTAGCAAAAGAAAAGGATTGTTCCAGGCAAGGTCACTTTCCCTTAGGGGGATGAGCAGGGGGTCTTATCATGCAGATTACCTCCTCTTCCTTTGGGGGATGGAAGGCCCATGTGGCACTTTTGGTGCCCATCAGAAAATTCCTGACTGACCAGTTAAGAATGCTTTTGTGGGGGAAATTGAAACTCTGAGTAGATTAGGTATTAAGCTCTGGTATGAGGACTCAGCCTAAGTAATGCCATTTGGGTCTGTGGTTTTCTGTTTTTTACAATTAATTACCCCCTTTTGGTCAAACTCTCAGCTTAACAGAAATGTGAATTGAATTGAATTGAATTGAAGGCCTTAGCTCTACTCAGTGACCAACCTCAAGTTATAGCAGTTTTTGTTATTCCTTTGTGTGATATCCATAGGTCATGACATGTTGGCTTAACCTCTGGGATATTCACAGGTCATGGCTTCAGGTCCATGTTTTTTAAGTTGGTCATTTTCTTTGTTCCTTAGATGTTTGAAATCTCTTAATTTTTAAAAAAATTTCTAAAGTAATCTCTGTGCCTGATGTGGGGCTCAAACTCACAACCCCAAGATCAAGAGTCGCACACTATACCGACTGAGCCAGCCAGGCACCCCCAGATGTTTCAAGTCTTAGATCATTTGCCTGATGGTTAGCAGCTGTGAACATGCATTTAAAACTTTTGAGAGAATACAATGCACCAGGGAATTACTATGATTAATATAAGCAAGATAATTCCCAGTATATGGAGTGTACTATAGAGCTATAGTCCCCAAGACCCAAACTAATCAAAATTAAGTAAGTCAAAGACCCCAGGGAAGGAGCTACCTTTTTAAGCCAAGTCACTTGTTCTATGATCTTATGTAATTGAGTTTCAGCTTCCTCAGAAGTGTTAACCCATGCATAGCAGGTGGTGGTGGGCCATAAGGACAGGCATCTTGCTCAGATAAAAGATAATCAGGAGTGGAGCGCCTGGGTGGCTCAGTCCTTAAGTGTCTGCCTTCGGCTCGGGTCATGATCCCAGAGTCCTGGGTTGGAGCCCCGCGTGGGGCTCCCTGCTCAGCGGGAAGCCTACTTCTCCCTCTCCCACTCCCCCTGCTTGTGTTCCCTCTCTCACTGTGTCTCTCTCTGTCAAATAAATAAATAAATAAATCTTAAAAAAAAAAAAAGATAATCAAGAGCTACTTTCCTATCAAGGGCAACTTTGCTAGAGTAAGGATTTTTATTGGGCTGCAATTGCTTTAGCAACGGATTTTGCAATAATTTTAAGTATTAAGGAGCAGTTCTTGATCGTAGCTTCGTTTATGTTTATCCCTAACCAGAGAAATACAGACCTGTCAAAAGGAATAAATCCTGAGTCATGAAAGCCTCCTCGTAGATCCTTTTTAACTCAACAGTGTGAATTCAGGGGAATTGACCAATTAGATGTCTTATTTTACTTGTGAAAAGTTAAGAGCACAGTTAGATTTTCTCCTAGCCTGAAAGAAGAGGTTACCCCCTCTTAGCAAGGGCCTGAGAATGTTAATCTTCCCAGGGAGTGCCAGATTAAAGGAAAAGGAGAATGGGTTTTATGTTTATAGTATGAAGTCTTGATCTGTCATCTTGAGTGGAAGCAGTCTACCTCAGTGTCAGTTACTTCTCTTCCTTGTCAATTTGGTTTAGAGGTCTGCAGCATCTGTATGGGCCAGGTGTCAGGTGGAGTGTTTTTTAGCTGTGTGTACCCAAGGCTTAATACCTTTTAGTTTTGCAGCAGTGTCACTGGTCAGGAGTACTTGGTAAGGTCTTCTCCGGTGGGGCTCGAAAGTTGTTTTTCTCTGATGATGTTTCTAAAACGCCCAGTCCTCAGGCTTCAGACTGTAACCAACAGGATCCTTTGAACTGGGGTTCAGAGAAAGCTTTATTTACCTGTTGATGATAGGGTTTAGCTTAAGGTACTAAAGATTTGCAGTAGCTAGTCATACTAGCATGATACAACAAGAGAGCAGCAGAATATCATATACTGATAGAATCCCAAAAGGTTTGCAAGGTTTTTGTTAATGTTTGTATGATTTACCCAGTGAAGTGGGTGCTTTGGTCTTTGGAGATCATGGAAAGTATACCGCAGGGGGGAAATCTTCAGCCCATTCAGAAAACACATACAATAACAAGAACATTGATCACCCATGCTAAGCGGCAGTTAAATGAAGTCCAGCTGCAGGTGCACAAAGGGTACATAAGGAGGTCTGAAGCCTCTGGGAGCACAAACAGTTTTTCCAGGATTATGGCCCAAACAGATCAGACATTGCTGGTAGACTGTTTTTAAAGGCAGACGCTTAACCAACTGAGTGACCCAGGTGCTATTTGATCATATTAGAGAGAGAGATTGAGAGCATGAATGAGAGAGGGGAGGGAGAGAATCTCAAGCAGACTCCCCGCTGAGCATGGAGCCCCACACGGGGCTCAATCTCAAGACCCTGAGATCATAACCTGAGCTGAAATCAAGAGTCTGATGCTTAACCAACTGAACCACCCAAACACCCCCGGTATCAGCTTTTGATATTAAAAATATATATATATATATATATTTTAGGTAGGCTCCACACTGGGCATGGAGCCCAATGTGGGGCTTGAACTCAGGACTCTCATATCCAGACCTGAGCTGATATCAAGACCTGAGCTGATATCAAGAGTTGGACACTTAACCAACTGAGCCATCCAGGCACTCCTCTTTTTCCTTTTTTTTTTTAAAGTAAGCTCTATACCCAACGGCTTGAACTCATGACCCCGAGATCAAAAGTCACATGCTGTATGGACTGAGCCTGCCAGGTGCCCCTTAAAACTTTTTTTTTTTTTTTTTAAGATTTTATTTATTTATTTGAGAGAGAGAACATGAGACGGGGGAGGGTCAGAGGGAGAAGCAGACTCCCCGCTGAGCAGGGAGTCCGATGTGGGGCTCGATCCTGGGACTCCAGGATCATGACCTGAGCCGAAGGCAGTCACCTAACCAACTGAGCCACCCAGGTGCCCCCAAAACTCATTTTTTTTTAAAGATTTTATTTATTCAGGGGTACCTGGGTGGCTCAGTTGAGTGTCCTTTTTTATGTATTTATTTTAGAGAGAATGTGAGCACAGAGGGGAGGGGCAGAGGGAGAGGGAGAAAGAGTCCTAAGCAGACTCTACGCTGAGCATGGAGCCCAGCACAGGACTTGATCTCACGACCCTGAGATCACAACCTGAGCCAAAACCAAGGGTCGGATGCTCAACTGACTGTCTTCACCCAGGCACCCCAAAACTCATTTTTTTAAATAAATTCATTTTAATCTTAACCAGCTTGACCACATTTTAAATTCCTTTTCAAAGATTCCTTTTCCACAAACCTTTTATAACTGTTTTCCCCTGCATTCCATTTTTGTCCTGTTTTTCTTTAAACAACCAGCCTTATTTTAGGACAAAATTAATTTTTTCCCCTTAACAAAAAATTCATCTTTATTTCTCATACGTTTTTTACTCCCTTTTTTGGCATATGGAGATGTTCCCCTTATTTTTAGTAGCTTTAATTACATATATTAATTAACGTTTTTAACTTTGGAAACTTTAATTTGTAGTAAAAACTAAGGTAAGCAATTGTGAATGATCTGTTAACCAGCATTCCTTAAATTTGCAAATTTATGGTTACATTTCATACTATGTAGAAGCATATGTATGCCTTTTTAATTTTTTTCATGTACCATTAACACATCTAAATATCTTTTAGATTTCTGTAATAAGAATCCAAAAGTAGATAAACCTGTGTTTAGTAATTACTGTTTTAGTATTTTGTCTTATTTGGAAATGATCTAGATATTTAATGAATTTAACTTAACTCATTGTTTAACTTAACAAAACTTTAAGGTTTCAAGTTATCAAAAGGATTTGGGGACACTATTTTAAAAACTTACCTAAAACTCTTTATTTAGTCTATTTGTTAAATAATTAAGTTTAGATTACCTACCAGAACTTCATTAAACATTAGACAAAGCATTATCCTAAGGTGGTATTTTTTGGTGGGCAGATGTTCTAAGAGATAGCTTAGGTAGAATAAAGTTTTATATTTAATGTTGATACCTTGAAAGACATGTCTGTTTTGTTTTGCTTTTTAAGATTTTATTTATTTGACAGAGCACAAGCATGGGGAGTGGCAGGCAGAGGGAGAAGGAGAAGCAGGCTCCCCTGTAAAGCAGGGAGCCTGATGCAGGGCTCAATCCCAGGACCCTGGGATCATGACCTGAGCTGAAGGCAGTCGCTTAACCAACTGAGCCATCCAGGTGCCCCAAGACATGTCTGTTTCAAACTAGTTTTGATTTCAAGTATTTTTTCATATCATATGAACTTGAAAACACATTTGGGTTAGTTTCTTTCTGAGAGTTTTAGAATGCACAAATTTTACAAGCACTTGCCTTCAAACCAACTAAATAGAGCTCTTTTACAAATTAATTTTAGCTGTACCATGTGGAGGTAGAGAAAATATCTAATATTTACAACATAAATGGACACAAATAGACAAGATGTAAACAAAAATTTATAACATTTGTTTTTACTAATATTTGTGGAGAGGACATATAGGCCTGATTTCTAAACACCTCCCTGTATTTTTTTGTTTTTTTGGATGAAAAACTTCTCCCTGTAGTTTTGCGTTTGCTCTTAGGTTCTGGAGAAGATAGGGGTAGAAAATTTACAGAGAAAGTATCCAAATTTTCTTCAAGGTGGAGATTTGGAGTCTATCCCTCTGTTGTCAGAGGTGCTGAAGTCTGAGCCTAAGAACCCTTTTAGCAGTTTGTATTTTGAAAGGACCTCTGTCATGGAGCACCTGGGCTGCTCAGTCAGTTAAGCATCGGACCCTTGATTTCAGCTCAGGTCATGATCTCTGGGTGGTGAGCTCAAGCCCCACGTCGAGGGGCTCTACGCTCAGCGGGAAGTCTGCTTGGGATTCTCTCTTTCTCCCTCTCTCAAATAAATAAATATTAAAAAAAAAAAGATAAAAGGGCCTTTTTTTTCCTTCAGTCTCAGGTGATTGTGGGCTGTGCTTACATTTCAGAGATGTGATAAGATTTTTCACCTCCCCTCTCAGCAGGGAGCCCAACTCAGGACTCGATCCCAGGACCCCGGGATCATAACCTGAGCCCAAGGCAGACACTTAGCTGACTGAGCCACCCAGGGGCCCCTAAAATACACCCTTTTTCTTAAGAGGACAATTTTGTTTCAATATCCTGGTCTTTTACAACATTTTGAGAGGATTAGGCGAGGTTTGGGCATTGGTAAAGATTGGGTTTTGACTTGTTTCTGGAGTTTCATTTCTGGTTTTGTAGAGATTTGTAAGACAAAGACAGTTTTTAATTCTCCAAGGAACTGATTTACAGCCTGAATATCAAGAAACCGGCCCACCCGTTTAACTAGATTTGTTTCTTCATATTAGGAAGATTTTTTAACTAAAATGAGAACTAAAGGATTTCTGTCTTTGTAAAATCTGTATAAAATAAAGCCATTCAATAGACCTTTTTTTCTGCTTATACAATTCAACCTTGGCATCTATTAACTTCTGTTAGTATAAAGTATTAGCTTTATACCTTAAAAAATTTGCTGCTTTTCAGGGGACATGAATTCTTTGTTGGGGGAGGAAGTGTCTAGGTTATATCTACAAAGATCATTGTGTGAAAATGCGTGAAGCTGGCAGGTGTTGGTTACAGTAAACCAAACCCTACAGTTTGTTCCCAGTGATTCTGCTAAATTCACAGTCTGGCTTTTCACATTTACAGGAGTAGCATATATACTTTGAACCTAAAGATTAGGCTGGAGTGCTCTTTGTAAATTTTGTAGGAAAGGGGAAGTTAAAACCAGCAGATGGGGCTGGATTTTTAGGAGGGGAATTTTGATTGGATGTGGACATTATTTGTCTTAAGTCTAATTTTTGTTCTTTTTCTTGTCAAAGGAGTCCCTAGGGCCAGCCATTATACTAATAAGGCAATTGAGAGCTCTTTCTAAAGAATTTTTTTTTTTCAAATATAGCCAATTTAAAGGATCCATCATTTGGCCATTGACAAGTAGGGTCTCATTCATTTTAGTATCAACTCATACCAATAAGCCTTTTATGGCTTACCCAAAGACAAGGGGCATCCAGAGGGCGTAGATAATGCAGCCACCTTGATCCAAAAGTTTACTCCGAAGAATAGTCTAAGAAAGCAAAGACTTCAGGCACCTGGGTGGTTCAGTCGTTAAGCGTCTGCCTTCGGCTCAGGTCATGGTCCCAGGGTCCTGGGATCGAGCCCCACATCGGGCTCCCTGCTCCGCGGAAAGCCTGCTTCTCCCTCTCCCACTCCCCCTGCTTATGTTCCCTCTCTCACTATGTATCTCTCTGTCAAATAAATAAAATCTTTAAAAAAAAAAAAAAAGATTTCATTGCATAAGTGATAAGAATAATGTGTGCACACGGTCTCCACTCTCCCACAAACGTGAATCGCCTTTAGTCACAACTGCCTAATCTGTGATACCAAGCAGGTAGTCTGGAATGGGTTTTCTAGCACTAACAAGCAATACAGGTTGAGATGACAAAGGCCCCTAATAGGCTGGGACCTCTTGGGACAAACTCTCCTGAGAGCCGGCACTGCCCAACAGAGAGTGCTGCTTGTAACAGATCCCCAGTCTGTTCAACTGGCCATAAATGTGCACCGCAGTAAGTGCACCCTCCAGATGGTGAAGACCACAGAGAATATTCTCACCAGTCACAAAGCCAAACTCTTAGGTCAGAGAACAAGAAGAAAGGAAAACCCCTACCCAGTGTTGGTTTGTTTTGGTGTTTGTGTGCACAATGACCACTTTAGCTATGCTTTCGGTCTCTCAGAGCCAATCTCCTATGTAGGAGGGGTGTGCTTCAGGGTTGGGAACTGTGTTTTACATAGTATCTCATTGCATGGAAGTTTCTTGAGGTTGGCTGGTGACCTACCGTCCATCTAACCCTTTCTGTGACCACTTACCCCTAACACGGGAGTCTTTGAGTTAGATGGCGAGCGCTCTGCGGTCTCACACGCTGGACCTGTGCCCACCAATTTTTTGTGGTTTTTTGTTCTTCAAGATCCCCATTAGCTATAGCCTTTAGGTACACACAAAACAAGATAAACAAACATGCACCTTGCCACACCAGCACTAATGAAAACATGTCACTGCAGACTGGCCAACAGAAGACCGTGTGCGCCATCAGCAGTTACCAATGTGCACTAAACCAGCAGACTCCATTCAGGGAGACTGCAGACAGGAAATGGGAAAAGGACTAAACCAGTAAGTCCCAGTAAGTGGGGAATGCAGACTGGAACTGGGGAAGGGATTCCAATGTGGAATTGCAGACTAAACCAAGTGAGAAAGACAGGCGCTCTGTTAGGATCCCCATTGATCTAGATGGACCCATTAACCCCGGACTAGAAAGCCAATATTAGATAAGTATCTCGAATGCAAGAGGAGCAAAGCTGAAACCTAGGGGGCTTAGCAGTGGCTCTCAGAAATGGCAAGAAGGACCAAACTCAAAAGGGTTCACAGGGTGCCATGCCTGTGTTTCTCATTGTCCCGGAATGCCATGAGAAATTCGATTCATAGCCCAACGCTACGGCTAAATCTGTTAAAACAAGATTTAACCAAGTAAATTTGGAGATCCAGTTGGCTTTACTAAGTGATTCACGATCAGGCAGCAGCAAGTAGAAGGGACCTCTAAGGAAGTGTAGAGAATGGGAGGGGGTTTTTTTTATAGGAAGGGTGAGGCAAGAAAATCATTAGTTGTCTTCAGGCAAGGTCACTTTCCCTTGGCAGGGGGAGCAGGGGGTCTTATGCAGACGGCCTCATCTTCCTTTGGGGGACGGGGCCCAGGTGGCACGTATTGGCACCCATCAGAAAAGTCCTGCCCAATCAGTTAAGACTTTTTCTGGGGGAGGTTGAAACTGCAAGTAGATTAGGTATTAAGCTCTTGTTTGAGGACCCAGCCTAAGTGATGACATTTTGGGCCTGTAGTTTTCTTTTTACCAAGTAAACATGTGACAGTGAGAAACAAACTGTCTTATTACTAGACAACTTGTGCTAAGAAATTTTAGGCCAGTGATAATTTCAAAGTACCCTTTACCCCAGCAATTCTGCTTCCAAGAATGTACCTTGCTAATCTATAGGAATGCATGTGAAATAATTTATGTAGGAGGTTACTCAGTGCAGCATTGTTTAACGATAAAAGGTGAGGTGTGATCTAGATGTCTGCCAGGAGGTCCCAGATTAAATAAATGATGCATCTGTGAGGAGGAAAAAATCATTTCCTTCTGTTCTAAGTTCTCAGCTGGGGCCCCTGTAACAAAAGACATGAACAGGAGAGAAGCATACAAATGTGTAAGTTTTACATGATACATGAGCCTTTATAAGGAAGTGATAACCAAAGGGTTAAACCTGAATATTAATGCTAGGTCTGGTGAAGTGGGAAGTTGTGGGGAAATGTGATAGGAGTATGAGCTAAGTGTGGTAAACTCCGCAAACAGCAAGGCCTGTTCTTTGATTCCTCTTCGTGTCCCTCCATCTTCAATGATAAGGTTGCCCATACCCCCCTCCCCAAACCCTTGTCAGGTATAGGGAGGGCACCTCTCACCTGAAGGTCTTAACACCTGCTTTAGGGGGAGGTCAGAAAGTCTTTCCTGCACCTGCTGTTTCTCAAATTCCTTGTGCTTGATGTACTCAATAATGTCAAGGTGTCATATTTTGAGGTCGTGTGCCCTGAACCTTGTCAGGTCTACTGTATGGACAGTGGAATATGCAACCTAAAAAAATTGGAGAGACTTTTTAACATATGGATATGAAAGATCTTCAAGATATATTGTTAAATGAGAAAAAAGGGGGGAGGGCATGAAATATGGGGGAGGAAGTATGTATATGTATTTGTATAGACAAAGATCTCTGGAAGGATATACAGGATCTAGTAATGGTGGATACCTTTGGAGGTAGAGGGGTGGTCATTGGGCAGGTAAGGGATGAGGTGGGAGGGAGTCTACACTGTTTCTTTTTATTTTTTTTTGGTTTTTGAACCATATAACTATTAGCCTAAGTAAAGGTCAAACAGAATTATATTTAAAAATCTAAGAAAATTTTTCACTCTCTTAACACACCTTATTGGTATTATTAGTTACCACCATTTTGGGTTAATGTACATTTGTAGAAGTTACTTATTTTGAATTGAGTCTATTAGTTTAAGCTATTAAAGTGATCAAAATTACTAGGAAAAAAACTATTAGGTCATAAATGGTCAATAAAAGGGATCACAGGATGAGAGACACTGGCAGAGCCTGGGTCTGATGATCCTTCACCTTGTTCCTTATCTTTTAGATGGTTCCTTCATCACCTTCAGGCCAAGTTCGAGGTTATTACGTAGACTGGAAAATGTTGCGTGACGTGAAGAGACGAAAAATGGCCTATGAATATGCAGATGAGAGGCTACGGATCAATTCACTCAGGAAGAATACCATTTTGCCAAAAGATCTTCAGGTGAGCTAATTAAGATGAGCCCCTCTCTACCACAAGATCATTCTCAAATCAGAGCACAATTGATACTGTTGTGACTTAGTAACAATATAATTTCTGGATAATATGATCAAGATATCTTAGTCAACATAAATTAATACCCTTGAAGTGATTTTGATGAGTTTCAGACTAAAGAGAACTATTCATTCCTAACTAGCCTTTTAATTGTTTCACTAGATGACCCTTAGAAAGTACTGGTGCATGGTAACCACACAAATTGGGCAGTTATTTTGACCTAAGATCTCTTCCCGCCGCTCCCCCCCGCAACTTCTTCCCACTCTTTGACCTGTCAAGGCATTGGGAGGCTGTGCTGACCCATGAGGCCGGCCAGGTGGCCTAAACTGTTCCTCCCCCAGGGCAATTCCTAGCCTGCCTCTCTGAACTCCTTTGCCCACCTCTGTGTGCTGAGGTGGCTTTCCTCTAGGTTTCCTTTCTTGTACTCCTTAACTTGAATAAGAGGATGTCAACCCTATTTGACTTCCTTAAGCATAAGGTCCTGCACCTACCTGGTGACATAGAATACCTGCATTCAGGAGTCTTACTGGGGTGCCTGGGTGGCTCAGTCAGTTAAGCAGCGGACTCCTGATTTCAGCCCAGGTCATGATCTCAGGGTCCTGGGATCCAGCCCTGCATCGTTGGACTCACAGTCTGCTTCAGGGTTCCCTCCCTCTCCCTGCTCTTCTCCTCTCTCTCTTGCTCTCTCTCGTCCTCTCTCTCAAATAAATAAATAAATAAATCTTTAAAGAAACAAAGCAAAAGAGTCTTATCTAGGAGTATAATTCAAACTCAAGGCTACTCAAACTATCACTATCAAAAGTTCAGAGTAAGATAAAAAAAAAACATATAGAAGCTGGCTGAATAATATACAGGCCATTCATTACTATGAATTCTTTTAAATCTTGTCTAGATTAGCCAGATCAGTGGAAAGCTGAGTGCCCTGAACCACTCTGTTAGGGCTTTTATTTTACCATATGGCATTAAGCTACTTGACTATATTTAGGGAGTAGGAAGAGGTGGCCCCTGAGAAACAACTTAAGATGTCATGGAGGAATTACTGATGAAAACCCCCAGAAGAAATGGCTCTGCTATGAGAACCAGCAGTAGCTTTTCAAAGACTCTGAGTTTTAGGAACTGATCCTGGCTCTGTGTCACCTACTAAGAAGCATACAAATCAAACTTACGTCCCAGTTCTACAGACGTACAGGCTTTTCACAGCACACTCTATAGTCTCCTGTTCCCTATGCCCCAATTTCCTCATTTGTAAACTGACTTAAATCTTTTTGGGAACAAGGAGAGGTATATATGTATGTATATGATAGGTACATGCATACATAAGTCACTTAGAGCGTTCTAGGACAGCTTCTGCGAAACTTTACTTGCCTGGTGATTTCTCCTCTCCAGTCCACTCTCTAGCACATATTATCCACCATTCATTGACTCATTTGTGTTTTATATAATTCTCTAAGTATTTCATAGTGGGAACACATACGTAAGCTTTTGGAAATTAGGAAATAATTCTTTTTTCAGATGTGCAATGTATGTATTTGATAATTCTGTATATTACTCAGTGTGTACTATGGTAAGTGTAGTCATTGTCACCATACGTTTTTATAATATTATTGATTATATTCCCTATTTCTGTGACTTACTTATTTTATAACTGGAAAAATATACCTCTTTTTTAAAAATTGAAATTAATTGACATAGAATGTTATTTTCAGTTGATTAACACATTGATTCAACAATTCTGTATGTTACTTTTCTTTTTTAAGATTTTATTTATTTGAGAGAGACAGAGATGGCAACAGAGATAGGGAAGAGAGCATGAGCTGGGAGGAGTGGGAGAAACAGGCTCCCCACTGAGCAGGGAGCCCCATGTGGGGCTTAATCCCAGGACCCTGAGATCATGACCTGAGCTGAAGGCAGACACACTTAACTGACTGAGCCACGCAGGTGTCCCATCTTTTTTTGCTTAATTGAAGTATAGTTCACACACACTATTCTGTTAGTTTCAGGGATACAACATAGTAATTCAACAACTCTGTACAAAATGCTATGCTCACCACTAGTGTAGTTACCATCTGTCACCATGTAACACTATTTACAATACATTGACTATAGTCCTTATGCTGTAACTTTCAACCCTGTGACTTACTCATTCCATGACTGGAAGCCTGTACTTTCCATTTCCCTTCACCCCTTTTGCCCATGTACCCACCTACTTGCCTTCTGGCAGTCACCAGTTTTCTGTTCTTATGGGTCAATTTCTACTATAGTTGTTTATTTGTTCAGTTGTTTTGTTTTTTGGATTTCACCTATATGTGAAGTCATATGGTATTTGTCTTTCTCTGTTTGACTTATTTCACTTAGTATAATAACCTCTGAGTCCATCCATGTCGTCACAAATGGCAGGATCTTGTTTTTTAAGGCTGAGTAATATTCTATTCTATTATACACACCACATCTTCTTTATCCATTCATCTATTGTTGGACACTTGGGTTGCTTCTGTATCTTGACTATTGTAAATAATGCTGTGATAAGCATAGGAGTGCATGTATTCTTTCGAATTAGTGTTTTTGTTTTCTTTGTTCAAATACTCACTAGTGGAATTACTGGATTGTATAGTATTTCTATTTTTCATTTTTTGAGGAAACTTCATACTGTTCCTTCAGTGGCTGCACCAGTATACATTCCCATCAACAGTATAGGAGGAGTCCATTTTCTCTACATCTTTGCCAACATTTGGTTTTACCCATTCTGAAAGTTGTAAGGTGATACCTCATTGTGGTTTTGATTTTCATTTCCCTAATCGTTAGTGAGGTTGAGCATCTTTTCATATGTCTATTGGCCATCTATGTCTTCTTTGAAAAAATATCTATTTAAGTCCTCTCCCTGTTTTTTAATTGGATCATTTGGTTTTTTGGTATTGAGTTGTGTAAGTTCTTTATATATTTTGGATATTAACCCTCTTTCAGATACATTGTTTGTCGAAGTCTTCTCCCTTTCAGTAGATTGCCTTTTTGTTTTAATGATGATTTCCTTTGATGTGAAGCGTTTTATTTTGATGTAGTCCCAATAGTTTGTGCTTTTGTTTCCCTCACCTGAGGAGATACATCTAGAAAAATATTGCTAAGGCTGATATCCAAGATACTGCCTATGTTTTCTAGGAGTTACATGGTTGCAGGTCTCACATTTAGATCTTTAATCCATATTAAGTTTATTTTTGTGTATGGTATAAATAAGTGGTCTGGTTTCATTCTTTTGCCCGTGGCCGTCCAGTTTTCCCAACACCATTTATTGAAAAGACTGTCTTTTCCTCATTGTACATTCTTGCCTCTTTTGTCATAGATTAATTGACCATAAAAACATGGATTTATTTCAGGGCTTCCTATTCCATTGACCTGTTGTGTCTCTTTTTGTGCCAGTACCCTCCTGTTTTGATTATTATAGCTTTGTGGTATATCTTGAAATCTGGGATTGGGATACCTCCAGCTTTGTTGTTTCTCAGGATTGCTTTGCCTATTCAGGACTTTCTGTGGTTCCAAACAAAATTTCGTATTATTTGTTCTAGTTCTATGAAAAATGCTATTGGTATTTTGATAGGGATTGCACTGAATCTGTAGATTACTTTGGGTAATATGGACATTTTAATAATAATAATTATTCTAATCCATGACCATGCAATATCTTTCCATTTTTTGTGTTGTCTTCAATTTCTTTTCATCAGTGTCTTAACAGTTTCAGAGTATAGATTTTTCACCTTCTTGGTTAAATTGGCAAACACACTAAAGATAGTAGGTTATTCACTTACAAAGCTGATATGGAGGTTAAAACCTAAAAACCAAAGTAGTAATCAGTTTTATCTATGAAAATTAGTCTAAGGATACACAAAATAAGAAGATGTAAAATATGACATCATATACATAAAACATGGAGGGCGGGAATTTAGTGCTTTCAGTTTAAACTTAAGCTACAGTCAATGTAATATAGACTGTTATACACATGAGATGTTATATATAACCCAGTAGTTACCACAAATGAAGAAGTTAAAGTAGATACACAAAAAATAAAGAAACAGAAATCCAAGCATGACACTAAAGAAAATATCAAACCCCAAGGGAAAGGAGCAAGAGAAGAAAAAAACAGAGGAACACAGTAAGGACACAGTTAACAAACTGGAATTAAGTGCATATCTATCAGTAATTACTGAAATGTGAAGGACTAACTAATCAAGACATAGAGTGACTGAATGGATAAAAAAAAAAATAAGACCCATCTACATGCTGCCTACAAGAGACTCACTTCAAGACCTAAAGATACATACAGACTGAAAGTGATGGGATGGAAAAACATACACCATGCAAACAGAAGTGAAAAACAAAAAAGCCAGGCTAGCAACACCTCGGGTGTGTTTTCTGCACTGGGGATGGCAGAGGGAGAGGTAAACCAAGGTTCATTCTCAAGATAGAAAGCCGATCTGACTCAGCTGTGATTTTACCTAGCACTCCCGGCCTGTGCTAATCCACCATCTTCCCATACAAGCAGTTCGGGAAAACAAGCTATGAGTACAAGACTTAGAGAATGATTAAGGAAAACTAGATCTTCATTTAATTCCTGTTACAGTGTGGTAAAATGCCTTAAAGTAGAGAATAAAGAAAATGATCAGACTTTTTCAGAGACACCAGTATCTTCAGTATCTTCAGTTCTGTTAGGTATTTCAAGAAAAATTTAAACACGGTGAATTTGAAGAAAGTACATATTTGAAAAATACCTTCAAGAATGTCAGTGCAGGGGCGCCTGGCTAGCTCAGTTGATAGAGCAAGCGACTCTTGATCTCAGGGTTGTAAGTTCGAGATTACTTAAGTATTACTTAATTAAGAGATTACTTAAAAATTAAAAAAATCTTTAAAAAAAAGAATATCAGTGCATATGAATCTAAATCACTTGGTACTGAGGTATGCAGTGATCTCCAAAGTGGCTTTGTAAATGAAGATCTTCCCGGATGAGGATTAAGAAAAAGCAAAATTGGTGGAGAGATTGAGGAGAAAGAATACCTTCTTCAGAGCCTAAAACTGATCAAAATGTACAGATCAAAGATTGACCTGTCTTAGGCCGCTATTACTTTATGAGCTGCGTCAGCTATGTCTGAGAAGAAACCCAGCCTTACTCAGTTGATAGACCACTGTGGGTTAGATGATAAATTGCTGTACTATAACAGAAATGAAGACTTTATGGGTGTTTAAATCATAATTTAATTTCTGAGAATGACAACCTAAAAGATAAAAGATAATACATTTTAAAAGGAAGGTAGAAACCATTAGGGCTTAGAGAAAGGTATCTTCATATATATATATATAAGAGATTTATTTGAGAGAGAGAGAGCATGAGCAAGAGAGCACAAGCAGGGGAAGCAACAGAGGGAGAGGGAGAAGCAGACTCCCGCTGAGCAGGGAGCCTGATGAGGGGCTCGATCCCAGGACCCTGGGATCATGACCTGAGCCAAAGGCAGCTACTTAACCGACTGTGCCACCCAGGCACCCCTTAGAGAAGAGTATTTTGATGAACATCAGTTTAGGGCACTCTGTTATATAACTATAAAATAAGCTCTAAAATTAAAATTTAGTATTTTGGATAAATTTGCCAAAGAAAACTTGACATTTAAAGAAATGTGAAAAGAAACTTAGATCATGTTTAAAAAAATAATTTGGGAAGTTTCTGGAAGTCAGGTTTTGTTTTGTTTTGTTTTTTTAAGCTTTTATTTATTTAAGTAATCTTTACACCCAGTGTGGGGCTCAAACTCACGACCCCGAGATCAAGGGTCGCATGCTCCACTGACTGAGCCAGCCAGGTACCCCTGGAAGTTAGTTTTAATACATTGTTTTGTTTATTGTGATAAAAAGGTTTTATTTTAAATATTAAAAAATAGTGTGGTAAATGTCTAAACCTAAAGTCTAAAAATGCCTGCCTGCCTGCAGTGTCCACAATAGCCAAACTATGGAAGGAGTCAAGATGTCCATCAACAGATGAGTGGATAAAGAAGATGTGGTGTGTGTATATATATACAATGGAATATTATGTAGCCATCAAAAAAAAAAAAAATCTTGCCACTTGCAACGACGTGGATGGAACTAGAGGGTATTATGCTAAGCAAAATAAGTCAGTCAGAGAAAGACAAGTATCATATGATCTCACTGATATGAGGAATTCTTAATCTCAGGAAACAAATTGAGGGTTGCTGGAGTGGTGGGGCGTGGGAGGATTGGGGTGGCCGGGTGATGGGACATTGGGGAGGGTATGTGCTATGGTGAGCGCTGTGAATTGTCTAAGACTGATGAATCACAGACGTGTACCTCTGAAATAATACATTACATGTTTAAAAAAAAAAAAACAGGGCGCCTGGGTGGCTCAGATGGTTAAGCGTCTGCCTTCGGCTCAGGTCATGATCCCAGCGTCCTGGGATCGAGTCCCGCATCGGGCTCCCTGCTCCGCGGGAGCCTGCTTCTCCCTCTGCCTCTCTCTCTCTCTCTGTCTCTCATGAATAAATAAATAAAATCTTAAAAAATAAATAAATAAATAAATAAATAAATACAGTAAGAAGGGAAAAATGCAAGGGGGGAAACTGGAGGGGAAGACGAACCATGAGAGACTATGGACTCCGAGAAACAAACTGGGGGTTTTAGAGGGGAGGGGGTGGGGGTATGGGTTAGCCTGGTGATGGGTATTAAGGAGGGCACATATCACATGGAGCACTGGTTGTTATACGCAAACAATGAATCATGGAACACTACATCAAAAACTAATGATATAATGTATGTGACTAACATAATAAAATTAAATTAAAAAAAATAAGACAAAAAATAAAAAAATAAAAATGCCTGCCTGTTTCCTAAGTTTATGAATCTTGTTTCCATCCATTTCTCGCATATTTCCATCTGGATGGTGTAGCAGGTAAATTAAACTTGTTCATATGTCCAAAACTTAAAAGAAAAAAAAAAAGACTTTAGAACAAAAACTGTAGCAAGAGACAGGGGCATTACATAATGATAAAGGAATCGATCCAGCAAGAGGATATCATAATTGTAAGTAGCTCTGTACCCAACATAGGAGCACCGAAATACATAAAGCAAATATTAATAGATATAAAGGGAGAGATTGGTAGTAAAACAAAGTGGTAGGGAGCCTTAACACCTCATTTACCTCAGTGGGTAGACCATCAGAAAGAAAGTCAATAAGCAAACCATGGCTTTGAATGATACATTAGACCTTACAGACCTAACAGATATATAGAGAACATTCTATCCAAAAAGGCAGAATACACATTCTTTTCAAGTACACAGGGAACATTCTCTAGGATAGATCACATGTAAGGTCATAAAACAAGTCTCAATAAATATAAGAGGATTGAAATCATATCAAACATCTTTTCTGACCATAACCGTATGAAACTAGAAATCAGTTACAAGAAAAAAACACACTTGGAGGATAAACAACATGACACTAAGCCACAAATGAATCACGAAAAAATCAGAGAAAATAAAAAAATACATGGAGACAAATGAAAACAGTGAAGTCCAAAATCTTTAGGACACAGCAAAGGCATTTCTAAGAGGGAAGTTTAAAGTCATACAGTCCTACCCCAAGAAACAAAAATCTCAAAACAACCTAACCTAACACTTAAAGGAGCTAGAAAAAGAACAAATCTCAAAGCTAGTAGATGGAAGGAAATAATGAAGATCAGAACAGAAATAAATGAAACAGACATGGGGAAAAAAAAAACAATAGAACAATGATAGAGCTGAGTTCTTTGTAAAGATAAATAAAATTGACATTTAGCCAGATTTACCAAGAAAACGGAAGGAATGAAATCAGAAATGCGAGGAAATAACAAATGACATTACAGAAATACAATTGATAAGAGAATATTTGAAAAATTATATGCCAACGAATTGGACAACCTAGAAGAAATGGATGAATTCCTAGAAACCTGCAATTTCCCACAACCAAATCAGGAAGAGATAGAAAATTTGAACAGACTTATTACTAGAAATGAAATCGATTTGATAATCAAAAAACTCCCAACAAACAAAGTTCCAGGACCAGATGTCTTCACAGGTGAATTCTACCAAACATTTAAAGAAGAGTTAATATCTATTCTTCTTAAACTATTCCATTAAATAAAAGAAGGAAAACTTCCAGATTCATTCTGCATGGCCCCTGTTACACGATACAAAAACCAGACAGAGACACTACAAAAAAAGAAAACCACAGACCAAAATCTCTGATGAACATAGGTAAAAAAAAAAATTATTAAAAAAAATTTAGCAAAGCAATGTCAACAATACATTAAAGGGTCATTCACCGCGGTCAAAGGGATTTATTTCAGGGATGCAAGGGTGGTTCACTTTTGGCAAATCCATCAACATGATACTTTAACAAGAGAAAGGATAAAAACCATATGATCATCTCAGTAAATATATTTGACAAAATATAACAGCCATTTGTGATAAAACTCAACAAAGTGGATTTAGAGGGAACATACCTCAACATAATGAAAGCCATGTATGAAAAATCTACAGCCATCGTCATACTCAGCAGTGAAAAATTGAAAGCTTTTGCACTAAGTTTGGAAACAAGACAAGGATGTCCACTTTCACTACTTTTATTCAACATAGTACTCTTAACTGCAGCAATCACACAAGGAAAAAAAAGAAGAGGCATCAAAATTGGTAAAGAAGTAGTAAAGGGGCGCCTGGGTGGCTCAGTCATTGGCTGTCTGCCTTTGGCTCAGGTCGTGATTCCAGGGTCCTGGGTTCCAGCCCCGCGTCAGGCTCCCTGCTCACGTGGGAAGCCTGCTTCTCCCTTTCCCACTCCCCCTGCTTGTGTTCCTGCTCTCACTATCTCTCTCTGTCAAATAAATAAAATCTTTAAAAAAAAAAAAAAAAAAAAAGTAAAAACTGTCACTGTTTGCAGATGACCTGATACTATATAGAGAAAACCCAGGAGGACCTGCGTGGCTCAGTTGGTTAAGCATTCCACTCTTGGTTTTGGCTCAGGTCATGATCTCAGGATCATGAGATTGAGCCCCGTGTCAGGCTCAGTGCTCAGCACAGGGTCTGCTTGAGAGATTCCCTCTCTTGCTCTCCTTCCCCCTCTCCTCCTTCCCCCACTTGTATGCAGTGCATGTTCTCTTTCTCTAAAATAAATAAATAAAATCTTAAAACCCAATGACTCCACCATAGTCTATTAACAACTGATAAATGATTTTAGTAAAGGTGCAAGATACAAAATTAATACGCAGAAACCTATTGCATTTCTATACATTAATAATGAAATAGCAAAAAGAGAAATTAAGAAAACAATCAATTTACAATTACACCAAAAAGAATAAAGTACCAAGGAAATATTCTTTAATGCTTAATAGTTTGTGTTAATTTAGTGGCTTTCATATGCATTTTATTTAATTTATGCACTTTTAATATGTTAATTACTGTGCTTTCTCACAGTCTAGCACAGGGTCCATCATACTTGTCATATTTAAGTGAATATAATCACATAGTAATATGCACATATAAATAAATCTCTACTGAGAAATCCTTAATGTAAGCTTCTGTAGTAATCTCTTTTTCCTCCATCTCAACCACTTTTGCCCTTACCAGCTTCATTCTCTCTATTGCAAATGATCTTTTAAAAATGTAAATCTCATCTGATCCCTCATCTTTGCTTCTCCAGCAGTTAGAATCTTTACCATAGGTGTCAGGGCTCTATTACCCTTCTCCAGCCTCCTCTCAAACCCATTCCCTCTTACTTGATCTGCATCGGGAGGTTTCAGATTTTCATGACTCATAAGTCATATGGGAAATAACCTAACTTTATACCTTAAGGAACTAGAAAAAGAAGAGTAAACTAAGCCCAAGTTAGCAAAAGAAAGGGAATAACAGGGGCACCTGGCTGGCTCAACCGGTAGAACATGCAGCTCTTGATCTCAGGGTCATGAATTCAAGCCCCACATTGGGTGTAGAGCTTACTATTAAAAGAAGAAGAAGAAGAAGAAAAAAATCAAAGATTAAAGCAGAAATAAATGAAATAGAGACCAGAAACACACTAAGGATCAATGAAACTAAGAGCTGATGTTTTGAAAAGATAAACAAAATTGACAAATCTTTAGCTAAACTAAGTAAAAAAGAGCAAGGACTCAAAATCAAATGAAAAAGGAAACATTACAACTGATATTACAGAAATACAAAGTATCATAAACTGATATGAACTGGGTGGGGCACCTGGGTGGCTCAGTCAGTTGAGCGTCTGCCTTCGGCTCAGGTCATGATCCCAGGGTCCTGCAATTGAGCCCCATATTGGGCTCCCTGCTCAGCGGGGAGCCTGCTTCTCCCTCTCCCTCTGCTGCTCCCCCTGCTAGTGCTCTTGTTCTCTGTCAAATAAATAAAATCTTAAAAAAAAAAAATATGAACTATTATATGCCAACAGATTGGATAACCTAGAAGAAATGGATAAATTCGTAGAAATATACAGCCTAATAAGACTAATTGGAGGAGAAATAGAAAATCTGAACTGACCAATAATGAATAACGCTATTGAATTAGCAATCAGAAACCTTTCAGAAAAGAAAAGCCCAGGACCCTATGGCTTCATGAGTGAATTCCATCAAACATTTAAAGGTGAATTAATACCAGGGTGCCTGGGTGGCTCAGTTGGTTAAGTGTCCGACTCTTGATTTCTGGCTTGGGTCATGATCTCAGGGTGTGGAGCCTGCTAGGATTCTCTCCCTCTTCCCTTGCCCCTCCCCCTTCTAAAATTTTTTTTTTTTTTAAACATTAAAAAAAAAAAAAGGTGGATTAATACCGATACTTCTCAAACTCTTCCAAAAACTTGAAGCCAAAGGACCACTTCCAGATTTATTTTATCAAGCCAGCATAACCCTGTCATCAAAGCCAGGTAAGAACAGTATAAGAAAAGAAACGGGTGCCTAGGTGGCTCATTCGGTTAACCTTCTGACTCTTGATTTCATCTCGGTTGTGAGATCGAGCCTCGTGTTAGGCTCTGCCCTGGGTGAGGAGCCTGCTTAAGATTCTCTCTCTTCCCTCCTTCCCTCCTTCCCTTCCCCCCCCCCCCCCTTTCTCCCCCTCCCCCCCCCCACCCTCCCTCCCTCTCAAAAAAAAAAAAGAAACTATAGGCCAATATCCCTGAAGAATGTAGATGCAAAAATTCTCAACAAAATACTAGCAAAATCATATAATAGCATATGTCATCCACCATGATCAAATGGGATGTATCCCTGGGATGCAAAGATGGTTCAACATATGCAGATCAACAAATATGATATACCACATTAATAGAATGAAATATAAAAATCATATGGTCATCTCAACAGATGCAAAAAAGCATTTGACAAAATTCAACATTATTTCATGATAAAAGCTCTCAAGAAATTGGGTGTAGAAGAAACGTGTAACAAAATAATAAGCCCATAGCTAACATTGTACTCAGTGGTGAAAGGTTGAAAGCTTTTCCCCTAAGATCAGGAACAGGAAAAGGATGTCCCGTCTTGGCTCTTCTATTCAACACAGTACTCAGGCAAGAAAAATTTTTAAAAAGGCATTCAAATCAGAAATGAAGAAATGGGGCACCTGTCTGGCTCAGTTGGTGGAGCATGTGCTCTTGTTCTCAGGTCATGAGTTCAAGTCCTACATTGGGTGTGGGGGAAAAAAAAAAGAGGTAAAATTGTCTTTGTTTGCAGATGTGATCTTACACATGGAAAATCCTAAAGACTCCACCAAATACTGTTAGAACTGACCAACGAATTCAGTAAAGTTGAAGGATACAAAAATCAGTTGTGTTTGTATAGACTAACAACAAAATATCTGAAAAAGAAATAACACAATCCCATGTTACAGTAGCATCAAATTCAGTAGAATACTTAGGAATAAACTTCAGGAGGGGAAAGATCCGTATGCTGGAAACTATAAGGCATTGATGAAAGAAATTGATGAAGACATAAACGAAAAGATGTCCTGTGTTCATGGGTCAGAAGAATTAATATTGTTAAAATGTCCATACTTGGGGCACCTGGGTGGCTTAGTTGGTTTAGTGTCTGACTCTTGATTTCAACTCAGGTCATGATCTCAGGGTCATGAGATCGAGCCCCGTGTTGGGCTCCGCGCTCTGCAGGGAGTCTGCTTGGGATTCTCTCTTTCCCTCTCCCTCTGCCCCTCCTCTCTCTCTCTCTCTCTCTCTCTCTAAAATAAGTCTTGAAAAGAAAAGGAACTGTCCATACTACACAAAGCCATTTATAGACTTTTTGATAAATTCCAATGGCATTTTTCACAGAAATAAAAAAAAAAAAATCCTAAAATTCATATGGAATCACAAAAGAGCCTTGAATAGCCAAAGCAATCCTGAGGAAGAACAAAACTGGAGGCAACATACTTCCTAATTTAAAACTTTAATATAGGGGCTCCTGTCTGGCTTAGTCAGTGGAGCATGCGACTCTTGATCTTAGGGTTATGAGTTCGAGCCCTGTGTTGGGTGTTGAGATTACTTAAAAATAAAATCTTTAAAGAAAAAAACACTTTATTACAAAGTTGTAATATTCAAGATAGTATACTGCATAAAAACAGACACCTAGAACAATGGAAGAGAAGCAAGAGCCCAGGAAGAAACCCATTCCTATATGGTCAACAAATATTCAACAAGGGAACCCAAACTACTTAATGGGGAGAGAGTAGTTGCTTTAATAAATGATGTTGGGGAAACTGGATGTTCATGTGCAAACGAATGAAATCAGAGCCCTATCTTACACCTCACAATAATTAACTCGATGTGTGAAAACTTAAAAGTAAAACCTGAAACTGTAAATCTTCTAGAAGAAAACATAAGGGAAAAGCTCCTTGACATTGGTCTTGGCAGTGACTGTTTAGATATGACACCAAAAGCACAAGCAACAAAAAGCAAAACATAAGAGTAAATGCTTCTGCACAACAAAAGACCTGATAAAGGGTTAATATCCAAAATATATAAGGAACTCCTATAGTTCAATAGCCAAAAAACAACACTTAAGTTGAAAAATGAACAGAGAACCTAAATAGACATTTTTCCGAAGAAGTCCTACAAATGTCCCCTACAGGTACATGAAAAGATGCTCAATATTACTTATGATCAGAGAAATGCAAACCAAAACCACAATGAGATATCACGTCATATTTGTTAGAATGACTATTATCAAAAAGACAAAGGATAAGTTTTGGCGAGGATGTGGGGAAAAGGGAACCCTTGTTCACTGTTGGTGGGAATGTAAATTGGTGCATTAATTATTGAAAACTGGAGGTTCCTCAAATAGTTAAAAATAGAACTATCCATATGGTCCAGCAGTCTACTTCTGAGTATCTGAAGAAAATGAAAATAGTAATTCGAGAAGACATCTGCACTTCCATGTTCACCACAGCATTACTCACAATAGCCAAGATATGGAAGCAACCTAAGTGTTAGCAAATGAATGTGATATTTATTCAAAGAAAATGTGGTACACAAAGGCACAAACAATATGCAGTGGTGTTTTGCCTTTTGCAATAACTTGAATGTACCTTGGGAGTATTATGTTAAATAAGTCAGAGAAAGACAAATACTGTTTGATTTCACTTACATATGGAATGTGGAGTAAGTTGAACTCATAGGAACAGATTAGAATGGTGGTTACTGGTGGCTGGGAGGTAGGGGAAATGGGGAGATCTCAGGCAGAGATTCATCTCTATAAGATGAATAAGTTCTGAGAATCTAACATATAAAATGGTAATTATAGTTAATACTGTATTGTATGTTTGAAAGTTGTTAAGAGAGTAAATGTTAAATGTTCTCATCACCAAAAAAAGTAATTATTTGGGGGTGTTGAAGGTGTTCAGTAGGCCTTATTGTGATAATTATTTTGTAGTGTATACATGTATCAGATCATCACAATGTGTTCATGATGTTACATGTCAGTTATATCTCAATAAAGCTGGAGAAAAAACATATGGGGAGACAACAGAAATATGTTCACATATTTTCCAAATTACTTAAACAAGAATGTATATAGTGGTGAAAAACTGGGGGCTTTTCCTGTAAGAACCAAAACAAGACAAGGATGTCTACTCTTGCCACTTTTATTCTACATAGTACTGGCAGTCCTAGCCACAGTGATCATACAATGAATCAATGACATCCAAATTGGTAAGGAAGAAGTTAAACTGTCACTATTGGCAGATGACATGATACTATAGAAAACCCTAAAGATTCCACCAAAAAACTATTAGAAATAATAAATGAATTCAGTAAAGTTGCAGTATATAAAATTAATATACAGAAATTATTTACACTTCTATACACTAATGGCAAAGTAGCAGAAAGAGAAATTAAGAAAACAGTCTCATTTATAGTTGCACCAAAAACAATAAAATACCTAGGAATAAACTTAACCAGGGAGGTGAAAGACGTGTACTCTGAAAACTATAAACACTAATGAAAGAAATTGAAGACAATACAAATAAATGGAGAGATAGTCCATGCTCATGGGTTGGAAGGATTAATATTGTTAAAATATCCATACTACCCAAAGCATTCTACAGATTCAGTGCAGTCCCTATCAAAATACCAACTGCACTTTTCACAGAATTAGAACAAATAATATTAAAATTTTTATGGAACCACATAAGAGCCCAGATAGCCAAAGTAATCTTGAGAAAGAACAAAGCTGGAGGTATCCCAGTGCCAGATTTCAAGATATACAACAAAGCAATAATAATCAAAACAGTGTGGTACTGACACTGAAATAGACATATAGATCATTGGAACAGAACAGAGAGCACAGAAATAAGTTAATCTACAACAAAAGAGGCAGGAATATACAATGGGGAAAAGACAGTCTCTTCAATAAATGCTGTTGGGAAGCTGGACAGCTACATGCAAAAGAATACAACTAGACCACTTATACTATATGTAAAAATAAACTCAAAATGGATTAAAGACATAAATGTGAGACCTGAGAGCATAAAACTCTTAGAAGAAAATATAGGCAATAATTTCTTTGACATTGACTGTATCAACATTTTTCTAGCTATGTCTCCTCAGGCAAGGGACACAAAAGCACAAATAAACTGTTGGGACTAACACCACAATAAAAGCTTTTGCACATCAAAGGAAACCATCAACAAAGTAAGAAGACCTCCTACTGAATAGGAGAAGGTATTGCAAATGATAAGAGGTTAGTAGCCAAGATACATAAAGAACTTCTACAACTCAACACCCAAAAAAGCAAATAATCCAATTTAAAAGTTGGCAGAGGACCTGAATAGACGTTTTTCCAAAGAAGACTTCCAGATGGACAACAAACACATGAAAAGATGCTCCACATCACTCATCATCAGGGAAATGCCAGTCAAAACTACAAGATGTTACCTCACACCTGTCAGAATGGTTAGAAGTAAAAAGACAAGAAATAACAAGTATGGGCAAGGATGTGGATTAAAGGGAAACTTTGTGTGTGTTAGTGGGAGTATAAATTGGTATAGGCACTGTGGAAAACAGTATGGAGGCTGCTCAAGTAATTAAACATAGAACTATCATATGATTCAGTAATTCCACTACTTGGTAGCTGCCCTATTCATAAGAGCTCAAAACTGGAAGCTACCCAGATGTCCATCAGCTGTAGAATGGATAAATGAGGGCGCCTGGGTGGCTCAGTTGGTTAAGCAACTGCCTTCGGCTCAGGTCATGATCCTGGAGTCCCTGGATCGAGTCCCGCATCGGGCTCCCTGCTCGGCAGGGAGTCTGCTTTGTCCTCTGACCCTATCCCCTCTCATGTGTTCTCTCTCTCTCAAATAAATAAATAAAATCTTAAAAAAAAAAAAAAAAGAATGGATAAATGAATTACGGTATATTCACACGATGAAAATCACCACCAATGAGAACGAACGGATTACAACACATGCAACAGTATGGATGAATCTCACAAGCATATTATTGAATGAAAGAAGCCAAAGAGAAATGAATAAAAAAGAATGCCTACTGTATGGTTAGATTTATATGAAATCTAAACACGGAGAACTCATCTGTGGTGTTAGTAATCAGGAGAGCTGCTGGCTAACAGTGTCTGTGGTCAGTGTCTAAAAGGAGGCACACGTGGGGCCTGGGGTGCTGCTGATGTTTGTTTGCATTCCAGTTGCTTATTACAGAGATGTCCTATTAAAAGTGAATGAGCTTTACACTTAATGGTCTGTGGATTCTTGTATATCTGTGTTAAATTTCTATAAAATTTTTAAAGATTGTATTGGGAGCATGCCAAACATTTCTATCATTTTTTCCGGTCTATTTGTTTCTACCCAGAGGTTAAGGTTCACTACTGTGTCTAAGGTTCTTTGGGGAAACTGGCTATATTAGTGAATCTAGCCCTTTGTTCCCTGACTCTAAGCATTGACTCAAGCATATAGAATAACTGTGTGCATGTGATCTGTGTAGTAATGTTGTGACTTCCCTTAGGAAGTGGCCGATGGAGAAATTGCTGCCCTTCCCCGGGATAGCTGCCCTGTTCGAATCCGAAATCGGTGTGTTATGACGTCCCGTCCACGTGGTGTAAAGCGGCGCTGGAGGCTTAGTCGTATTGTCTTCCGTCACTTAGCAGACCATGGGCAGCTGTCGGGGGTCCAGCGAGCAATATGGTGACCCGCTCCAGAACCTACTGAGCAGGGAAGCCAGTTCTGGCAAGAAGAGGCTTCTCTAATAGACAAAAACCTAGTTTTGTAGGGGTCCAGTATGGGAGTCTAGTCTACCTGATGCTGCCTACGGTTAAATTACCTTTTAATTTTAAATTAAGAAATTTGGTGGATGTTTCAGTCAGTGAATTCTGGCTCTCTGTGAATTATCTCTTCTCTTGGACTTAAAAATTAACTGTACTGTTTCCATACATACTACAAGGAGTAGAGTAATAAAAAATATTCTGTGAAAATATTCTCTGTATGCCTGCCTTTTCCTTCATGCTGCATCTTTTAGCAACATATGAAGGGTTCCTGTATTTTTAAGGGTAGTATTTCATAAAGCAGTATTATCTGATAGTTAATACAGCTCATGGACAAGTAGCTCATCTGTGGCAGTTTGTCATCCTGGGCTGGCTTCCCTGACCTGCACAGCGCACCGTACTGCCAGCTCATCGTTAGGGAAACGATGTGTTAGAAGGTACAGCTGATGTTCCTGGGTGTCTAAGTCATGCTCCACTTCTCTGTGTGATGGCTGGACAAGAGGCAGAAGCACTAAACATTTTCTTGTTCCATCTTTGATGGCCTTTAGGACAGAAGGCCTCTTAGAGCCCCTGAAAATCAATGCAAACAGGAAAAATTTTGTTGGAATAGTATATATTTTCTTTATTCTGGTTTATCTGTAACAGAAATGAGTAAAGGTAGCAAAAGATTGTCTTGTTCAGTAACTCAGCAGTGATCAGCCCATTGATAAAAATGCCCGGGGTGTAAGTATGGAAGCAGCCACTTCACATCAGGCAAGTGTTCCCGGAGCTGACATCAGAACTTCAATCAAGAGGCAAGGGACGAGATTTTTGCAGAGGGAACCGGGGAAGCGGAGGCACAAAGACATCAAGGAGTGCGATGGCAGCCCCTCCGTTGTATGAGAAATATGAAACGCGAGACAAAGCCCATGTCATGGAAGATACCACAGTATGTGAAGGTAAGACTGAATTGAAATACCAGCTATTGGGAGAGTTTTAAGCAGAGGAATGACCTCATCAGTTGCTCTCCAGATAACTGACAATAGTGTGGTAGATCTAGACCACGAGTGGAAAGGCTCCATGCAAGATAACCAGTTAGGAGGGATGTCATAATTGTTCTGGAAAACCAGGGCCTTAACAAAGGGAGTTGAGGCAGACAAGAGGATAGATTTTAAAAAGTCTTTAGAAAGAAAATTGGGTAAGACTTAGAGACTGATTATATTTAAGAGGTAAAGGGAACTGTGGGTTTCTGGTAAGGGTGACTGGATGGATGGCAGAAGGCAACCCCCAGATAGAAAATATGGGCAGAAAAGAATCAGTTGGGAGGAAACTGGGCATGTGAGGTCAGGTTTCAGTTGTGCTGTTTGAGATGCCTTGTCTTCCCAGGGAGAGGCCTGGTGTGCACCTGGGTAGCAGTCTGGAATTTTGGTGGAGATGAAGCTGTGAGAGAATTCTCACAAACCTTGGAGTCATGTTTCCCAAATTTATATTACAGCTTACCAACTGGAATGCTCTAGCTAATATCCCAACTAGTAACTAGGGTTAATCAGATTATAACTAGAACGTCCCATTTGTTGATTTCTGGTGTATCGATAGGACACCATCTTTTTGTTTTCGTTTGATTCGGGCATCCAAGCATGATCCATCGATTTCATTTGGTTGCTGTACCTGTCGTTCCTGCTTTCTTGTCACTGGTTTGTTGGAGGAGCCAGGTCATTGGTCCTTACGTTCTGCATGGAGCGCTGGGTGTTATACACAAACTCATGGGGATTAACATAATAAAATTTTTTTTAAAAAGGCCAACATTTGGCTATTTGCTTCTTCATGTGTCCTTTAATTTATTCCCCTGTCCCTAAAAACTTGTAGTTACACTCAGAGGCTTGACTAGATTCAGGTTCAGTTTTTTAAGGAATGAATTTTCCCGAGTGTGCTGGGTACTATTTCCTGTGCCATCAGAAGGCAACTTTCTGGTTGTCCTCCCACTGCTGGGTCCTGTATCCTGTTAACTTGATGAAGGATATTTGGTATTTCCTCACTTTATGGCCTAAGAAAATGCAGGCTTACCTTGTGTATTTTCTGCCTCACATTTTTTCAAGGCTCCCTGGTCCTTGTAGTACAGAAGTGTTGAGACTGTATCTGAGCACTAAGGGTGCTGCTGTTTGCTACTGAATTCTGAATTGTCATTGCCTTTATAAAGGCCCTTTTGGTGGATGTTGCTAAGAAATGTGCATTTAAGAAAAATAATGTAAGTTCGTATCGATTCTGTACTTGTTAAATATAAGCTCCTAATGACTCGTTATTCATTACCTTTATCATATAATACATAAAAATTGCTTCAGCATATACTTTTACTCCTAAGTGATCACAGTGTTAAGACTTCTGTGGGTCTTTGGACTCCTGTCGCACTAGCAATGGAGAGTCAAAATACTGTGTTCTAAAGTCACTTGCAAGTATGTCTGTCACAACTTGATATGTTAGGTTTGTTTTCAAATGTTAGGATTACTTTTTATTTAGCTTTTAAATGTTAAAATTTTAGATGGTTCTAAAGTCGGAACTACAGACAAAAGTACACTCACAAGTATGGTTTCCATCCCACCTCGTTCTTTTCCCTACTGGTAACCATTTTTATTAGTTTTGGCTTACTCTTCTGGTTTCTTTTTGAAGTAAGTAAATACGTGTATGTCTGTGTATTCACATGTCTCACCCTTTCGGACACTAAGGTAAGTATACCATAAACAATTTTCTGCACTTTGCTTTTCCTGTATCCCGCTGATCATTCTGTGTATGTAGAAATAATCATTTCTTTTTGTGACTGTAAGGACCCCCCATGTAGACATATCTGTTTATTCAGCTAGTCCTCGATTAATTGACATTTGGGTATTTCTATTTCTTTGCATTTATCATTCATTTTTGCCATTATTTATTTTTGAGGTTATGTTAAATGTTTAACAGTTATCCTATATGTTAATTTTAAACCCTACCAATTTTTACCCTACCACTTTTACCAGATTCTATTAATTCTAGTAGTTTTGGTCAATCCTCTTGGATTTTTCCTATGTATGTTTAATCGCTTTCTCTTATCTAACTGACAAATACAAATGGAGATCACAGGCATCTTGCTCTTTTTTGTGTGTGTGTGAGAGAATGAGAGAGAGCACGAGAGGGAGGAGGGGCAGGGAGCCCGATGCGGGACTCGATCCCGGGACTCCAGGATCATGACCTGAGCCGAAGGCAGTCGCTTAACCAACTGAGCCACCCAGGCGCCCGGCATCTTGCTCTTAACTGTGGATTTTTAGGGGGAGTAATTCTAAAAGAAATCCTCCCTTTTAATAAAAAGCCTTTCCTGGCATACTCCTGGATAGACAGAACTATTCCATTGAACAAAAACCTAATCAACTTTATTGAACATAGCAATAGATGGGATTTTTATTTATTTTTGCTTTATGGTTATTGCTTTTGAAAATCATCTGATCCATGGTAACTTACTAATTGGTACTACAGAAAGATGTTTTCCTTTTCTTGTCAAGTTTAGATTTCGTTTTTATTTCTAAGCATTTAAATCTAGAGACAAGTATTTGTGACTGGATTAGTAGGCCATGGAAATGTGTGGTATGTGTATTACTTAAGCTGCTCATAGAAAACTATGGCAACCTTGAAGCACACAGGTACGAATTTGCATTTTATGCAAAAATTCAGGTTTTATTTTTACTTATTCTTACAATTGTGGGAGCTGGTATCAGGAACTTATAGGCAAATATCAGGAACTTATAGGCAAAAACTTTTGTTTTCTACATCTTAGCTGAACAAAAATACACAATGTGGCATCATCATTAGGCAAGACTTGCTTTTTTACATTTCACACAAGAATACCATATTATCCTTTTTTGAACAAAATGCCCAGATTACTAAGGAAACCATCTTTGGAGGAAATGTTTAATAAGCATATTTTATTTAAATAAATCCTCCAGGAGGAAATGGGAGCATTCACTGCCTTTACTTAGAATAAGAAGGCTATGTAAGCAGTTATCTGTCAAATTTATCTGTGCAGCTCACCAACATTTCCTCATTGGAAACATCAATATTTCCACATCGCAGTTCCCAAAATGACTTTAAAGTCTCAAAATTCTGTGTCTCCTTTGGCTTGCTTCTCTCTTGATTCCACCCAGGCTTTATTAATGGTTCGTTTCATGTCATCATCTCCGTCTTCATAAATTTTCTTTAGAACATTCATCAATCCCTCACTAGGATCTGTTTCAGTGTCATAGGAGGGCTTTCTGTGGGAAAAAAAACACAGTTCTAAATGATCCCATTTACTGATATGGTCCTCAATATAATCAATGCTTCCAGTTCAATCCATGTCCAAGCAGGGCCAATTAACTTTATATCTTCACTTATCTCATTCAGTGCCAGATCGTGTAACTGGGCACTGAGGATACAACAAGAGAAAGACATGGTCCTGTGCTCAAGTAATTTGTTCTAGATGTAAAATCAAATCAGATACATATATTTCCTAACTCTAGCCAACCAAGTGCACCCCCGGCTACAGGGGAGGAGTGGAAGGAAGGAGGAAGGCTGAACGACTCAATGTAGGGCATCGTCAGTGCAGGACATTTCAGGCAGAGGAACAGTTTGACCTAGAATGGAAATATCTTTAAATAAACACTTTTTAGAATAGCCATTAAGTAGGATAAAAATATTCTCTTTCACTCTGCACCAGTGACAATGAAACTAATTACATATGAGAAACTTCTGTGGAATTCAAAATGTTGATCTAGGTATCTGGACCTCTCTTGAGACTAATGGAATCTCTGGGAATGGACACAGAATCTGTATAGAAGCAGCACAGGTGGGGCACCCGGGTGGCTCAGTCACTTAAGCACCCAACTCTTGCTTTTGGTTTCAGCTCAGGTCACGATCTCAGGGTGGAGATGGAGCCCCGTGTCAGTCTCCACGCTGGGCGTGGAACCTGCTTGGGATTCTCTCTCCACACTCTGCCCCCCACCGCCCCCTCCCTCATGCATGCTCACTTGCTCTCTTAAGGGGGAAAAAAAAAAGCACCACTGGCCCAGGGTTAAGAACCAATACAAAAAAGCCAACCAAAACTAAAGCCCTCCGTAAAAAGCAACTTGCTGGATCTGTGCCCTCCTTAAATACATTGACAGTAGAAAGATACAAGATGATGATTGGGTTACTCAGTGGATATTAAGAGGTAAATGGTCAAATTACAGATTATACAACTCTTACCCATAACAGCAAAGTGTTAAAAATCTACAGTCCCAGCAAAGAATACATTTAATTCTTAAAGACGTGAAAGTAAACTTACTCTTTCTCTTTGCATTCTTTTTCAACCTGAGTCAGGTAGTCCCAACGTGTGTTTTCTGCTTTCTTTCTACATAAGATAAGAACTGTATCTGTCTTGACCTGGAAGAAAAGCAGGAAAACAAGTACAACTTACAGCACATGGAGATAAGCATGGGTATTTGGAAAACATTTACGCAATCAAGTTACTATTATGTGTAGGACTGGTTTTAGGTGGTACTAATACTTAACGAATAGGACTCATGAAAGAGAACGTAGACAAGTAAAACTGGAATACCTTCAAATATAAAGACAAAAACCAAGACAAAAAAGGTATTAATGGGGTTTGTTCTTCAGGAAAGGCCTCTGTGAGGTGAAATCTGAGCTGTGGCCCAAGATCCAGAAGAAAGGGCATAGCAAGGAGAAAGGCTGTAAAACGGGATGATTCTGGTGTGTCTGACTTAAAAAGGAAAAAAGTGGTAGGATTTTGGTGATTGAAGGACAGAGTAATACAGTAAGGCGGAAATCAAAATAGTACACAACTCTTTCAACAGTGATCCATATAATTCCTAGGATTCTTTTGAGTATTTAACTATGAGATTAATGGATAAAGAAGGAAGCAGTGAGGCACAAGCTAATTAATGTTATATTCTAATACTGCCTTTAAACTGCTATAGAACTATGTAAACACAGATGGCAGAATGGCACATCTATGTACCAGATGTATTAAACCTTATTTAAGTAGAAAAGAGATTATCTGAGTTAGTGAAAAGTGTGAATAATAGTTTAAAAGGCCATTTATTTTTATAGATTTTACTACTTCTAATTAGGCTAAGTGTTTAAGCCCTCTTATGTATCAAAAATTAAGCACTTTATATATATTTCATTTCAGTATATAATTTCAACTTTGTACAATGGGAATAGTTTATCTTACAAAGGAGGAAACTGAGGCGCACAGAATGATTAAGTGAGGTACCAAAAAGTCACAACTAGTAAGTGGCAAAACTGGCATGAAAACTCAAGTCTCACTCTTAACCAATTTTAAAAGTTTATTCCCTTCTTGATTTTAATGCAATATTCTTAGAATAATCTATTCTTCTAGAGGCAAGAGTTGACACAGGCCAGATAGTTATTATTTTAGGTTTCTGGTGCAGCTACTTAATTCTGCCATTACAGCGCAATCACAGGCCCAGACAACACATAAACAAGTGAGCACAGGCGTGTTCCAATAATATAGCCATCAGGCTATAGTTTGCTGATCCCTGTTACAGAGGATAAATTAATTCTAGTTCCTCTCAATTCTAAATCAACCAGGTTCAATTTAATGAGGTTTCACAATATGACAAAAAAGTAAACTTACTTTTTTTGAACTGCCTTCCACAGAGATGGGTTTTAAGAGATTGTTCACAATCATGGAGTAACTCTTCCCATTTAGATTCTTTACCAAAAGATCAAATGACCTATAATACAATAGTGAATACATTATCTTTCTGGCTCTATGAGAGGTGCTCTATAGCTCTTGTGGAAAAAAGCCACAAGTTTTATTTTAGGATGTGCATTTGGCCATCCCTGGTGATAAGATTAGCCTCTTCAAAGCAGGTGTAAAGGAAAATTCTAAATTTAAGCAGGTTTAGAAACTGAAAAGAAGAGAACCAGTAATAAAGCAATCTCTGACTTAATGATCACTATATTTCCCATCGTGAGAACTCACCTCTCTGTGAAATGCACCTGCACATTCTCGGTGGGGACCTGATGAACTCCAGTTAAGGTAATGTAGATTTTCACAAACTTATCTGACTGATCCCATCCTAGTAACAACAAAAAAGGGACATGAGTAAAGTCTCATACTATCTCTAGAACAATAAATGCATATGGCTCCTAAAACTGGAGGAAACTAAATTCTGGAATAGAAACACAGGAAAAATTAAAATATAAGAAACTTTCTAGATGGAGAAATTGAGCTTCATAGCAGTTAAGTAATCTACAAAGTTAGGCATCTAGCTAGTGGTAAAACTTGGATTCAAATCCAGGTTTACTGAACACAAAGCCCATTTTTTGAAGGGGGGGAATCAGAGGGGAGACGAACCATGAGAGACTATGGACTCTGGGAAACAAACTGAGGGTTTTAGAGGGGAGGAGGGTGGAGGGAGGGGTTAGCCTGGTGATGGGTATTAAGGAGGGCACGTATTGAATGGAGCACTGGGTGTTATATGCAAACAATGAATCATGGAACACTACATCAAAAACTAATGATGTAATGTATGGTGATTAACATAACATAAAAAAAAGAGTAGCCCATTTTTCTAACACCACTCACACAAACTCAAAATGGATGAAAATGTGAGACATGAAACCATAAGCTCCTAGAAGAGAACATCCACAACAATGTCTCTGGCACTGGCCATAGCAACATTTTTCTAGATGCGGCTCCTGAGGCAAGGGAAACAAAGCAAAAACAGTACGACTATACTAAAATAAAAAGCTGCACATAAAAGGATCACCAATAAAATGAAAAGGCAACCTAGTGAATGGGAGAAGATATTTGCAAATGATCTATCTGGTAAGGGGTTAATATTGCAAAATACAGAAGAACTTGCATACAACTCAACACCAAAAGCCCCCAAATGATCAAATTAAAAAATGAGCAGAGGACCTGAATAAACATTTCCCCAAAGACAACATACAGTTAGCCAACAGACACATAAAAAGATGCTCAACATCACTAATCATCAGGGAAATACCAATCAAAACAGTGAGATGTCACCTTACATCTGTCAGAATGGTTAGAATTAAAAAACAAACAAAACCCCAAAAACCTGAAATAACAAATGTGGGTATGGATGTGGAGAAAAAGGAACCCTTGTACACTGTTGGTGGGAATGTACCAATGTAAATTGGTACAGCCAGTGTGGAAAACAGTATGGAAGTTGCTCAGAAAATTCAAAATAGGGCGCCTGGGTGGCTCAGTTGGTTAAGCGACTGCCTTCGGCTCAGGTCATGATCCTGGAGTCCCTGGATTGAGTCCCGCATCGGGCTCCCTGCTCAGCAGGGAGTCTGCTTCTCCCTCTGACCCTCCCCCCTCTCATGTGCTCTCTCTCATTCTCTCTGTCTCAAATAAATAAATAAAATCTTTAAAAAAAAAAAAAAGAAAATTCAAAATAGATATGCCATTATGATTCAGTAATTCCACTACTGGGTATTTACTCGTGTAAAATGAAAACACTAACTTTAAAAGATACATGTACCCCTGCAGCATTATTTATAATAGCCAAGAGAGGGAAGCAACCTAAGTGTCTGTCAACAGATGAATGGATAAAGATGTAGTATATATGACAATGGAATTATTACTCAGCCGTAAAAAAGGAGATCTTGCAATCCATCCAGAACAGCATGGATGGACCTACAGAGTATTATGCTAAGTGAAGTCAGTCAAATGGAGAAAAGTCAAATAGCATATGATTTCATTTTATGTTGAATCTAAAAAACCAACAAAAGCAGAAATAGACCCATAAACACTGAGAACAAACCAATGGTTGCCAGGGTTAAGGGGAGGAGATAGGCACAGTGGTAAAGGGGAGTGGGAGGTACAGGCTTCCAGTTATGGAATGAATAAAGTGGGGAGAATAAAAGGTACGGCACAGGGAATATACATGATACTGTAATAGCACTGTACGTGATACCTGAGGTGAGCACAGCCTAACAGAGGTGCTGGATCATTACGCTGTACACCTGAACGTATGTCTCACTGTGGGTCAACTATACTCAAAAAAATTAAAAGAGCAGCTCATTTTCTTTTTGTGGAAATTTTGTCCTATACCTAAATATCAATAATTCACTACTAAACTGGATGTCTAAACATCAGTATTATCTAACTTCATAATCATTTCTACTTCTCTAAACAGTTCAAAGGCAATCATTGCTTTCTCAATTCCCTTCACTGACACAGTAAAATACAGAGTCCCGATCATCCAAATCTAATTTGACTAACCTAGATGAATTCTGTCAACTAAAAACATACAAACTTCACATAAAAAGTGAATAAAAATGAATAATGAATATTGTATATATAGGCTCTCTGTATATCCTTGACTGTTCCTTAGTCCTATAGAAAAAGTGTAGTGTTAATTTAAAAAAAAGACATCCTAGAAGGTTCTGCAGACCTTCATCTAGTTTCTTCCCATTCATTCGATCCATCCTCCACATTGAGGACAGTTTCTCCCTTAACACAAATCAAGGTTGCTGGGCATATGCCATAATCCTACAAGCTCAGACCAGCTTCCTTTGGTCGAATAAGTACACAGCATATCTCCTTATTGTACTATACTACATCTCTCTTTTTAAAAATAGATTTTATCTATTTGAGAGAGAAAGAGCACACACAAGAGGGGCGAGGGACTTCCCGCTGATTGGGAAGCCCAATGCGGGACTGGATGCTGGGACTCTGGGATCATGATCGGAGCCGAAGGCAGTCACTTACTGAACTGAGCCACCCAGGCGCCCACTATACTACATCTCTTAAGCACAACACACACTACTTTTCATTATGACAATATGGAAAATACATGCTGCCTTTCATGGCTCTATGCATGTCCTCTGCTCACTCGATCCCCCCTCCTTTTCTTACACTTGCCGAACTCACCCTTCAAACTCAAATGTCTAAGTCTCCATTACATCAGCTGTATTCCCACAAAACTTCACAAACCTCTATTCACTTCATTCGAGCAAATATTAATTACTATGTGCTAGATACTGGGAGCACAAAGAAAAATGACTGTCCCTCCCCTCAAGAGAGCTCATCAGATTCAAGTTGCACTGTTCCAAAATGATCTACTGAGAGAAAATGGTATCATTACATGTTATGGTATTAGTTGTATGTCTGTGTCCTAACCACACCATGAGCAAGGACTGGGTCTTGGTCACTGTGTATCCACAAGCCCAAGCACAACAGTGGCATAGAATAGGCACTCAGAAATGTTTCTCAGATTTGCCTCAATTCCTTTCCTTAGATAATACTGGTGGTTGTTAGGCAAAATAAAATGCAAAACAGGATTAAAACAAGAAGCTGTATTCCTTATATGCTGAACATATTTCAGAATAGGTTCATTCTTGTTGCTACTCGTTACAGAAGATCATCTTGCTCTTGTTGATAGCTTTTAAATCTATTCTTTCCTTTTTCATCTCTTCCAAAGCATCTTAATAAATAACAGTAGGTCTTCTCTTTCAAACTACCAAAAACAAACACTGAGACTATTTTAAAAATTGACTTTGTTAGTGGGTCACTACTCACGAATAAGTTCCTGGGAGGCAGAAAGAACTGGATATAGGATAGGGAGTCATACCGTAATTACTGATTTTCACTGTATATCCTGTTGTAATGGGAGCAACCACAGCAGCTGGCTTTTCACTGTCAAGAAGTTCTGCTTTTCTCTGTGATTTCTGCTGCATCTTGTTCTTGATTTCTGTCTCAATCTTGGATTTTTCAGCTGTAAGGGCATCACGTACTCTTTTTCTAGTGGCTTTTTCCAGCAGCACCTTCACCTCTTCTAAATCTTTCTGTAGCTGTGTTAAAATAGAAGGAAGTTAGCTATGATAAATAAAATAATAACTGGATATTGTGCCTATTGGTCATTTCAGTTTACTGAAGAGCTAAGAATTAAGAGATTCATTTAAATTTTCCAGGGTTGGGTTGCAACCTGAGATTCTTTTCTCAGCCTATTGAACTGTAAATAACTGAAGCTTCCTATTTTTTTTTTTTAAAGGAAAACTAAATCTTAAACTAACAGTAATTAATCAAGCCTAAATTTTCCAGTTTGGTAGCTGCCTTTGTTTTAGAACGGTTTATTGACAAGATACTGTTGTGATTCATAAAGTTCGATGAAGGAATCTGAAGAAAAATTTATGGATTTCCTTATAACATCTGTTCCTAATCATCAGGTATTAGGAATTTTAAAAATCTTAAAATAAAAAAGATGAGTGAATACATGATGAACATGGTGAAATGCTACAGCAACTTTACTGAGGTAGTCTACTTTCTGTGATTGTTCCTCACTGGTTCCTACCCCAAATACTACACATTAAAAAGTTTGCGTTTTTAAGAGATAAAAAAAATAAAGACATTTCAGCTTTTAAGAAAAAGTCTTGTTCTGAATCTCCAGGTTAACGTTGCAGTCAAAAGTCTGGGTCTTGGTTGCACCACAGAGGAGAAAAACCTAGGCAAACAATCCAAAATGCGACACAGTCCTGATCACTGAAAAAAACCACCTGTTCTTTTCTCCTCATGCCAATACATTGCCTACCAGTGTCTATTTCTACTTTCTAGAGAGAGGGCCAACATTTTATGACGTTCAAGAGTTAAAGACACTATTAGATAATTATAATTAATCAGCTTAAAACCTTTCCCCCGTTATCCTCTGACATACTGCAAATGCATAAGATCCTTACAAACAAGGGTTTCATTTTTCTTAAAATAACTTTACATTCTGGCTTGATAATAGCAATTTGACATTATATACTATAGCCTCAGAGCATATAAAAAAACCTCAATATAAAAATCTTTAAATGCTTGATAACTCAGTATAATGTCCAAGTGGAATTTTAAAGTCTTTGTTTCTTAAGTCTTACAAAATGTAATAACAGAAAAACAAATGCTTTTTACCCTTATCCATTTAACTCTGACGCCCTCATTTCACTTATCAGTAACTACTAGGATGTTTATTATCTACTCCTCTCACCCCAAAACCCATACTGCTAAGACAAAGAATCCTGCAATTTCATCTTTTGAGCACAGAACCAAGATGCCTTCGTTCAAAGCAGTATCTTATTATGATCTTAAAAATTCACAGATTCTATTACCAATATGATAAAAATATTGAAATGTAAAAACAGTGTATTTGTTCCTCAGTAAGGATTCAGTTAACAACAACAAAAAATAGAAAATATATCAAGTCTTAAACAAGATGTTTTATTTCTTGACTGGATAGGAATCTTTTTTCTAGCAGGCTTCTTAACTCTGAGAATTAAGCAAGGGATTCTCAGTCCCTCTTTACAGCCAGTTTTGGCTCTCTTGTACTACAAAAGGAAGGGAGCCACTCTAAGTCTGAAGCAACCTTCCAACAGGCCTGTTTTTAATTCCACAGTTCTATTATTTGCAGACCTGAAACCAGTAAAATTGATCCCTTTGGTACTTTTCCTGCACACATACTTGAAGATGTCATAGATAAAGCAGTTTCTCATCTAATTTACCTTAGCATTCATTTGTTTTCCTTATGCAACATCACGCATCCCTTTTATCCCCACCCATAAACACATTCAAGCTTTTTCTTCTCTGAGTTCTTCACCAGGAAGCATTGAAACCAAAGTGCCTCAAAATGAGCAAAGGACTTGAACACAGCCATCAAGCACATGAAAAGATGCTTGACAATCTTAGTCATTTAGGAAATGCACATCAAAATCACAATAGGATGGCTAACATCAACCCCCCTCCCCCAAATAACAAGTGTTAAGAGGGTGGGCAGATATTGGTACCTTCATACGTAACTTATGGGAATGTAAAGTGGTGCAGCCACTTTGAAAGAGTTCACAGGCTCCTACAATTCCACTCTTGGGTACGTACCTCACAGAATTGAAAATACATGTCCACATAAGAAGCTATACACAGTATTCATAGCGGCATAGTTCATAATAGCCAAAAATCAATCATCCAAATGTCCATCAACTGATAAAGGAGAAACAAAATGTGGTATATCCATATAATGGAATACTATTCGGCCATAAAAAGGAACACCTGCCACACCATGGATGAACTAGAGATTATCTTAAGTGAAAAGAGCCAAAAGCAAAAGGCCACATTCTGTAAGATTCCATTTACATGAAATGTCCTGAATAGGCGAATCCATGAGACAAAGTAATTAGTGGTTGCTGGAGGGAGCGGAAGTACGAAGGGACTGCTTAACAGACACTTAATAGGTCTCTTTTGGGGATGATGAAAATATGGAATTATACAGTAGTGATAGTTGTGCAACACTAAATGTACTAAAAATAGACACTTTAAAATGGCTAAACAGTGAATTTTATATCAAACAAAAACAACCTCTGAAGTGTCCCTAAGTGTATTTTAAAGTACCTCAACTGAGAAAAATCCCTTATTTCGAAGAGGATTAATAACTGAGCTATCCACATGTGTGACTGTGAAGTCACTGCAGAGACTGTTTCCTCAGGGCACACGGACACCCAAGGCCTATCTTTAACACGTAACATAAACCTGGGGCAAGGTATCCAGTATAATACACACGTACACACACACATTTTCTTCATTTAAAGATGTTTCCAAGTCAAGTATGGGATTTCTTGGCCTTGTTCATATTGAGGAAGAGATCTCCAGAAAACAAATCTAGTTAATACCCAACACTTTACTGTGAATAACAGTATCATGTACTGACATCCTACTTAGGCCAGGAAAAGAGCAATGCAAGTATTATTCTTATTGTGTAACTGTGCAAACTAAGTCTTCAAAAAAGTTAAGACGCCCCTGGTTCAGAGTTCATAGACCTTAAAAGAGAAAAAGGCTATTTCCCACCGCTAGTTACAACCTTTCAATTTATTTTTAAAACGCATCTAGCAGATTGCTGTTTGCCAAGCACTGTTTTCAACATTTAGGACTATTAGCTGGTCTAACTATGAAATGGATACTACTGTGGCACAGAGACGCGCAATAACTTGCCCGAAGTAACCCAGCTACTCATGTGCACTGAGAAAACACGACTAGGAGAAGTCAAGTGCTGGGAGCAAAGACTTCTCACCTTCCAACCGCCTTCTACGGTGGAATGACCCTCGGTTTCTGCAAAAGCAGCTTCACCTTCCCGGGCTCGTCTAGCAGGGGCTGACGGAGCCTGAGGAAAACGTGAAGGTGACCAGCTCGCCCAGGTCCACCGCGGGCACTACCTGCAGCCGGGGACCGCGACACTACCCCGAGCACCCAGCCCGCGGGGCAGGGACCACCGGCAAGGCCGGGGCTGAGCGCCGGGTGTCCATCGACAACTTTCCCGGGGCAACGGAGGCCGGAAGCCGGGGGAGGCCGCTGCAGGTGGGCGGCTGGGCGGCCGAGAAGCTCAGGGACCCGACGACACAGGAGGGAGCCAGGGAGGCGGCCGCCGGGCACCTCAGCTAGGGATACAGGGCGGGGAGCGGGCGCGAGTACGGGGCGACGGCGCTCAAAGCCCCGCACGGCCGAAGTGAGGAAGATGAAGCCGGACCCTTACCTCTTCCAAAGCTGAAGCCATGGTCGGGCTGATTAGGCAAGGCCCGAGCTGCAGACACGCAGGGGAGAGAACAGGAAACACCGCACCGAACGCGCTTACCCGGACGCAGGCCCCACCCGCACGAGTCGCAGCTCTCCAAGCCTGCGCGCACACCCGACCCGGCGCGAGACCCGGCCCGCCTCCCGCACGCGGCGCCTCTGGAACCTTCGCGAGTCCCTCGCCGCCCCACCACCCCCTAGCCCCCCCTCCCGCGCGCGCGCGCACCGCCCGCCTCCCTTAGCCCCGCCCCGCCGAACCTGGCCCCGCCCCGCCCGCCGAGCCTCCTAGCAACGCTCAACTCTCGCGAGCAAACCAGCAGCTCGAGAAGAGTAACGCCTCTTCCTCCCCGCCCGGGCAACTGTACGTGTTATACTTTGACCTCGCGTGTCCCGGCTGCGCAGACGCAGCTCAGAACCGCCGTCTTGGCGTACCTTAACGCAACCCCGGAAATAACGTACTGGTCTTCGGGGGTCCAAATCGGAAGTTGACTAGAGAGTTGGCTGATTCCGTCCCCTCTAGGGCACCGGGTCGGCTAGGCAGCCATCTTATCTAAAGCTAATTTGTGAGCGTCTGTGAGAAAAGGACCAAAGAGGGGGAGAAGGGGCAGCCTTTTTATGCCAAAACAGGAAAGAATGAAGACGGTCAGCGTGGAGAATCCTGAAGGGAATAGGTCTATTTTCAGTGGGTTCTGACGCTCTGGAGACGTCACCACGATGTAGCATCTGCGATGTGGTGGCATCATCACGGAGCGCCACGGGCGGTGGGGTTCTGGCCACGTGACGGGACCCAGTAGCGCTGCCAGGGGTTAAAGCGTCTGCCAGGCTCCCCGGTCTTCCGCCGCAATTGTGGCTCCCCCTTTGTTCCTTGACTGTTGAATTGCTTCTGCGGTACCGTCGTCCCCTTCACCGAACATTCTGCAACTCTCTAATTCTAACCCAGGTTTGAATTCGATCTGAGGCTGTTAACCAGAGAAAATGTAGGCTGAGTTTTCCTGGGATTACATTATGTTCCTCCTCTTTTCAGATTATTTTAGCCTTGGGCACCCTTAAAACGTCTGCAACAGGATTGGGAACAAACAGTAATCTCTGGGAAATCAAATAACCCTCACTCAGCTTTATTGCCCGAGGCAACGATTAGAAGTCTGAGAAGGAAAAAAGCTACTAGAAAAATGCAGGCTGGCCATTGTCATGGTGAAGAAGCTTCTGGAGTGCAGTACAAAAATAGACAAACTGCAATTACTTATAAGATGCATGAATGTCACGGACCTGACGTTAAGGGAAAGAAGCCAGATAGAGTTTACATCGTTTGGTTTTATTTAAATGAAGTGTAAAACCAGCAAAAGTCATTAGTTATGGTGTTAAAAATCAGGATAGTCTTTCCTTGGATGGGGAGGACAATGACAAACCACAAGGAGGCTTTTGAGGTTTATATAATGTCCTATGTCTTGATTTGGATGTTGGTTGCAGGTATGTTCCCTTTGTAGAAATTTCATGGAGCTATACACTGGAGTGCAATTTTTTTTTTTTGTATGTTACACTTAGCTAAAAGTTATATTTAAGTAGGCAGGAATTTTCCCAAGAAGATGAAATGTTACACTGATACAATTGTCAAAATTGATAGAATGAACTCCTAAGTTCTGTGCATTTTGTTGTATGTTAATTATTCCTGTTTCTTAAAAAGTTGTCCAGCCCAAAGCCTGGAATTACTTATACTTAATTAAATAAGAACAAATAGCCCATTGCACTGCACGAAAGGTTGACCTAATGCAGTGATTTTTCTGATTTGCTTGATTATACACCTGGGGCAACTCCCCCTACTGCCAGATAGCCTAAATAGAGATTTGATGTATGTATGTATGTATGTGTTTATTTTTATTACTGGTCTTTTTTTAAACTTTAAATTCAAGTTAGTCAACATATAGTGTAGTATTGGTTTCAGGAGTAAAATTTTGTGATTCATCACTTACATATAATACCCAGTGCCCATCCCAACAAGTGCCCTCCTTACCATCACCCATTTTATCCCATCCAGTAACCATGGGTTTGTTCTCTGTATTTAAGAGTCTCTTATGGTTTGCTTTCCTCTCTGTTTTTATCTTACTTTATTTTTCTTTCCCTTCCCCCATGTTCATGTTTTGTTTCTTAAATTCCACATAAGAATGAAATCATAATGGTATTTGCCTTTCTCTGACTTATTTCGCTTAGCATAATATACTCTAGTTCCATCCACATTGTTGCAAATGGCAAGATTTCATTCCTTTTGATGGCTGCATAATATTCCTTTGTATATATGAACCACATCTTTATCCATTCATCAGTTGATGGACTTCTGGGCTCTTTCCATAGTTTGGCTATTGTGGACATTGCTGCTATGAACATTGGGGTGCAGGTGCCCCTTCGGATCATTACATTTGTATCTTTGGGGTAAATATCCAGTAGTGCAATTGCTTGGTCATAGGGTAGTTCTATTTTTAACTAAACTTAGAAGATTTTAAATACCATCTATTATCCAGTGACTCCCAAATCAGTGTCTTCAGCAACACCTCTCCTCTGAGCTCCAGACTCTGTCTCTACTTGGATGTCTGAGAAGTACATCCAATTTAGCTTATCTGAAAAAAAAAACAAAAGCAAAAACTGCACACACACACAACAAAAATCTCCTCCCAATCATCTTCTCACCTCAAATCAGTTTCTCCAATTATTCTCCCGCTCTGTGAATGGTTACCTCCTGCTCCTAATTGCTCAGGCCAAGGAATCATACTTGAGTCTTCAATCTCAGGTCCTACCTCCCATCCTATAGCAAGATTTAGTGTCCTTATCTAAAAAATATGTGGATAATCAAACCACTTCTCACAACCTCCACTGCTACCACTGAAGACCAAGCCGTAATTATTTTATCTGGATGTTTTAGCCTCTTAACTGGTTTCTTTCCACCACCACCCCCGCCCCCGGCCCCGTGCCTTTACAGTTTTCCACAGAGCAGCCAGAGTAATCTTTTCAAATCATTATATCCCTTTGGTAAACAACCTCCCAATAACTTCCTGTTGGGCTTAGACTAAGCGCAGACTCCTTACCATGACCTAACATATACTATATGATCTTATCTCACCTTTATGATGAGTATCATGTCTCGTCTCACAGAACTCTTCTCTCACTGCTCCTCCCTCTCCCTGGTTTAAGCATTGGCATGTTGTCCTTGAATCCACAGAGTTTGCCCTCACCTCAAAGTCTGTACTCTATGCTGTTCTCTCTGAAGTGCTTTTCCTCCAGACCATCACGTAGATCATCCCGTAGATCTTCATTTTACTCAAGTCTCTCAAAAGTAACCCTAAGGGCTGCTCTTCCCCGCTGTATTAGTTAGGTTTCGATCAGAGAAGCAGAATCAGTAGCAGATACTTATTGCAAGGAATTAACCTATACAATTGTTAGAACTGGCTAAGCAAGTCCAAAATCCTTAGGCCACACAAGCAAAAATGGATTATAGGCAGGCTGGGTGCCATGAGAACAGGTTGAAGCTTTGAGCCACAGAAGTCAGGGAAGGAAGAATTCCATTCTTCTCTCAAGTAAATCTCAGCCCTGTATTAAGGCCTTTCAACTGACTCAATTAGCCCCACCCAGATTATCCCAGATAATCTCCCTCAAAGCTAAATGATTAAGAGCTTTAATTACTATGTGCACAATACACAGCAACACTTACTTTTTGGCTGAATCACGGGGGAGTGTAGGCTAGCCAAGTTTACATATCAAAAACCATCCTATCAACCTCATCCCCATCACTCACCATTTCTCTCCACCCTCTTACCTTGTTTTTCTTCATAGTACTTATTAATACCTGCAATTTATTAGTCTTCCCAACAGTCACTCTCAATTGGGGGCAATTGTGGACATTTTGCTTACTCCTTCCTCCCAGACATTTGGCAATGTCTGGAGACATTTTTGGTTGTCACAACTGGCAAAATACTACTAATATCTAGTGGGGAGAGGGCAGGGATGCTACTAAATATCCTACAGTATGCACAACAGCCCCCACAAGAAAGAACTCTTTGGCCCAAAATGTCAGTAGTTTTCTCTGAGTTTGAGAAAAATTCCGTGTTAAAGTTAAAACTTCTGAGGTAGGATCTTTTTGTTCACCTCATTTCTAGCACTTAGAGACTGGCACATTAGGCAGTCAGTAAATTTGCTTGAATTAATTTAATACACCTGGCAATCTGCATTTTATTTTTATTTTTGTCATTTAAATACTACAATTTCTATTTGGTGAGCCCGTGCTAAAGCCTGAACTTCCTTGCAAATTTTCCTTGCAAGTAAACTTTTAAAAGATTTTGTTCTGTCTCCCTTTGACAGTAATCAAAAGTTTTGTTATGGTAGAATTTCAAAAAGGTGAAATCAAGAATCCCTCGCAAATATAAAAGGAACATGTGACAAATATTTTATTCAACTCACTTAATGAGGGAACCAGTAAAATGTTAAAACTGTTATCAAAGTGTATTTGCATAATGGATCCTTAGAGGCAATTTATTTCTATTTTTTTAAAGATTTTATTTGAGAGAGAGTGGGGGGTGGGGCAGAGGGAGAGCATCTCAAGCAGACTCCACACTGAGCATGGAGCCTAAAACGGGGCTCGATCTCACAACGCTTAGATCATGACCTGAGCCGAAACCAAGAGTTGAACGCTCAACAGACTGAGCCACACGGGCACTCCTAAGTGCCTGTAGTTTAACAAGGGAATGTTAATGTAGGGTTGCAAAGTTAGATACAAACTGGCTAATGTCCTACCAGGGTAATAAGCCATATATAACCTTTGGAGTATCCATTCCACTGAAAAGAAAGTAGGGATTTGCATCCCTACTGGACATAAATCTACAATTTAACATGTAACTTCACTAAGTCTAGGACCTTTAATCAGTAGTGAACAGTGAATTTCATTTCCTGTTCACGTTAAGAACACTCATGACTTCTAACTACCAAATTCAGTAGATTTTTGTGAATAATTTTGCTCTTTTACTTTTTACATAAAATTTCTCATTTTTTAAAATACCACATGGGTCAGGGGGCTCCGGGCTGTCTCAGTTGGAAGAGCATGCAACTCTTGATCTCAGGGTAGTGAGTCTGAGCTCCATATTGGCTGTAGAGATGACTAAAAAACAAACAAACAGAAAAACATTAAAAAAATAAAAACAAATTAAAAATACCACATGGGCCAAACAAAAGAGGTCTGTAGTCTGGGTTTGAACCACAAACTGTAATTCTACAATCTCTGTTTAATATTCTTAATACATGAATTGTAAGAGGAGCTGACTAATCTCTTGGATTTCACTTAGGTTCCATGGACTCCCAGAACAAAATGCAAATTGGGATTCTCTGTACCCTGCCTCCACTTCCGAGAACTCCTCTGGAGTTTGGCTTGAGTTATGCTCTCACCCACTGTGCTGTACTTTGAAAGACTTGCAGCAACTAACTACCTCATCCAGGATTAGCCAATTCGATTTTTTTTTTTTTAAAGATTTTATTTATTTATTTGAGACAGAGAGAATGAGAGACAGAGAGCATGAGAGGGAGGAGGGTCAGAGGGAGAAGCAGACTCCCTGCCGAGCAGGGAGCCCGATGCGGGACTCAATCCCGGGACTCCAGGATCATGACCTGAGCCAAAGGCAGTCGCTTAACCAACTGAGCCACCCAGGCGCCCTAGCCAATTCGATTTTTGCAAGACTTTGGAATTGGGACCTGGAGATGCCAGTCCATCTCTGCCGGTCACTTGAAGAGTAAACATGTGAACTTGGTAGTTGTGCACTTAGAAGCAGGAAAACTTGTTTTCAGAGGGAGAAGCAGCAGTAGATAAGCATTACCTGGCGAGATGAGCAGAAGCATGATTAAGAAACAGTTGCTTAAGTTCCTGATGGCATTCCAGTCCTTGTCCCGGCGCCTCTTCAGGCCCCACTGTTTGACCTTTATGAGATGAATACGCCTATTCCTTTCTTTTTTTTTTTTTTAAGATTTTATTTTTATTTATTTGACAGAGAGAGACAGCTAGAGAGGGAACACAAGTGGGGGAGGGAAAGGGAGAAGGAGAAGCAGGCTTCCCGCTGAGCAGGGAGCCCCATGTGGGGCTCGATCCCAGGATCCTGGGATCATGACCTGAGCCAAAGGCAGTCGCTTAACGACTGAGCCACCCAGGCGCCCCACACCTATTCCTTTTAATTAATTGCCTTATTATTATTAAACTAGCTGTGAGTGTCTGGTACGTACAACCAAGGAATCTCTATATAGAGAAGAAGGCCCTTGGCAGTGCTGCGTCACAGGATCTTTCTGCAGGGGATAGCCCGCAGCAAACTCCTGGCACATCCTTTCTTTCTAAATGGACTGGAGTCTAGGGTCTGTTCAGAAGTGTTACATAAGGGGCGCCTGGGTGGCTCAGTCAGTTGAGCGTCTGCCTTCGGCTCAGGTCGTGATCCCAGGGTCCTGGGATCGAGCCCCACCTCGGGCTCCCTGCTCAGTGGGAAGCCTGCTTCTCCTTCTCCCTTTCCCTCTGCCTGCCGCTCCCCCTGCTTGTGTGCTCTCTCTCTGTCAAATAAATAAAATCTTAAAAAAAAAAGTGTTACAGGGCGCCTGGGTGGCTCAGTTGGTTAAGCGACTGCCTTCGGCTCAGGTCATGATCCTGGAGTCCCTGGATCGAGTCCCGCATCGGGCTCTCTGCTCGGCAGGGAGCGTGCTTCTCCCTCTGACCCTCCCCCCTCTCATGTGCTCTCTTTCTCTCATTCTCTCTGTCTCAAATAAATAAATAAAATCTTTAAAAAAAAAAAAAGTGTTACATAAACATTGGGTTCAGATGATTCAGAATAAAGTTAACTAGAAACAAATACAAAAGACGTGTATGGACTTCAGAACAAATGTTTATTACTGCTTAATGGGGCCAAAGGGGCAACACAAAGCATTGAAAACATCACTGACTCACAAAAAGTCACCTTGTTACCTTCTTGGTTGAATTTATTTCACAAGGCTTCATTCACACATGAAAACAAGATAATAATCCAAGTTCATAACTGTTATAAAAGTAAACATTTGCTGGGACAATGTACAATAAATTGCACTTTTCTTAACAAGCATTACATTTACACTGATAGCCTGTACTATACATAATACATGGAATTATGGAAACAGCTACTTGGTCAGTGATTACAAAGGCTGCTCACTCATGTTTCTTTTGTAGTCAGTCAGCACTGTTTGGGCCAATCAACTCCTTTATTCTAGAACCTGTATTCATTAGAGAAGTCATGGACAAAATCATAGAAGTCACAAAAATAAATGGTACAGAATTTCTACTACCTCCTCAGCAAGGGAAAGGTAGGAGTTGAAAGAAGGGAAGTGATGCTGATTGAGAAACTTCTTCCTTCATTTGAACTGAGGATCCATACAGTATGCAAAATACCAAAAATGGAGAATATGGTGCAAAAGGCTATTGGGTCATCTTGGATTCTGGGACCATCTCCAGCTTTATTCTTGTGCTTTCATGACACCAGAGTCTTGATGCATTTATATATTTATAATTAAGTTGCCTATATTTTATTCCATATATAATATATAGTTATTAAAAGTTACATTTTAACAGAAAATATTTTACATGGTAACTTATTGCCAATGAAAAAGGAAAGTAACTTAAAATGTTTATTTTCTACTCAATGATTCTTTTTTCTTAAAGTTTTCCGAACACTACTAATGATAAACCAAGGATGGAGGTGGGGAGAATGGGACATGTTGATAAAGATGTTTTTATAACAGGTAACGAATTCCTTTGGAGATACGCTTGACATGTAGTCTTTTAGATGGAAGCTGGGAAGGGGACACCTGACAGCTGACTGGAGTCACTCGGCCACTTGTCAACATCCGCTTTTCTCGTTACAACTCACGATCGTCATCTGTTGAGATGCAGCCCACGTGGAAGCATTCATTTTGGTAACTTCTGAGAGAGAAGGAAATCCCTAAAATGAAGGGCTTTGCGTGTGTTACATGGAAGTCACTGTAAGAGAGGAGGGCTGTTCTCGAGCAGTTCTAGTGCAGTGTGGCACCAGGAGGTCAACCAGAGGGAAAGACTGGCCACGTGTGTATTCAGGGGCGTGGTACCTGGCCGTACAAAGAGGCAGGGATCCTCTATGTAAAATTCTACCAGTCACGCACACACACAAATCAGTGTTCAAATCGAACAACAGCGGTTGTCCGTTCTCTCATTTACTTGTAATTGAAGCAAGAAAATCAGCTATTTAAGAGTCTGGATTTTTTTTAAAGAGTAAGTTCTACAACAGAATCCTCTTGTTAAGTAATTAAAAGTGTTCTTTCCCAGAGAGAGAAAACAAGGTATCTAATTTTTTTAAACGCTCCCTTTTCCCTGCAAGGGATCCTGAAATAGGACAACCACCTTAGCAGAATCGTTAGTGGGCTGACTGCAGCTAAAGAAAACTCAATCCCTTACGTTACACGTGTAGGCCCCATCCTCAGTAACTGATGAGCTCCTTTCAGGATCTCTCATCTCATGCCCTGAACTGTGCATTCTCTTGTTTTTCTCATTTTCACTGGGAAATAAAGCCACTAGTTATTAACTGGAAAATATTTTAAGAAAATGGAGTAGGGGCTTGAGAAAAATATTAATATATGGTATAGAATGACAATTTTGGATAAAAAAGATAAGTATTATTATTCACTATCCCAACATCAGTCCAAAGATTGCTTTTGTACTTTACTTTGGAAATTTAAGAAAGCCAATGAAGAAATTATGAACTGAATAGCTGGGAGAGGGAAAGAGAGCGTGGTTGTATGGAAAGAGAGGCCAGAGGCCTATATGACATTCCTATTAGTGTTTCTGATAGGTACTCACACACAGAACATTAGGTAACTGAGAATTTCTTTGCATTAAATTATATGTAACTAAATATAACCAAATTGTGTCATGGCTCAGGGTGTGAAGCTAGCAAACATATGCACTGCAAAATTCAGCTGAGTTTTTTTCAGCTTCAAAGAATGTGTTAAACAAGAGTCTCAAGATATAAAAGCTAATGAACTGAATTATCAAATTGAAATTCATTCCTTTTATTTATTCTGCAGAGTTAAATGAAAAGATAAATCATCACTCTTCAGAATACTGCAAGTGTTGGATTTCTGGAGGAATGTTTCATACAACATATCCCAGGAAAAGATGAAAAACACTCTAGAATATTTGGAAATTTCCTAGCTGTCTGGGCTGATTGATGTCTTTCTAAAAGAAATTCAAGAGAAGAGTAGCAATTTTTAAATATATTTCAAAATAAGTGAAATTAAAACTAACAAGTTACTTAATACAGGGATGCATGAGTTTTCAAACAATACATGGGGAAGGACTGGGGTGGTGCTATTATAATATGTTGAATGAATAATCATATCATATACCAAATTTTGAATTTTCTTTCTATCTAGTATTGCTACTGACCCAAAGGCATTGCAGTGAGGAACAGTTTAGACTTATGGTACCAATACACATACCTAAGTATGATATGGAACTGGAGAAGAAAAAAAAACCTATAGATTGCCATTAAAATCTTTTGACAGAGTTAAGAGAAAATGCAAAAAGACAGATTACACATTTGGAATGTGTACCTGGTGATTTTGTTTAAAGAAAAAAAAATGTAAGGGGCTCTGGAACTGAGCCTGGTGTACAGGCAAGGACCATACCTACGGCCATTCTATTTCTCCATCAACTACCATGTAAGGAAAAATATGCAATTTAGGCATTCTGTGGAATGTGCTGATTTTTGGAAGTTAAAAAGAGCTCTGTACAGTAAAACTATATGATTCACAAAACACAAAAGAACATCTTTAATTTAGCTGGCCATTTGATAAGGCAACTTGTACAAGGCTTCTTGGAATCAAAGCATAAAATACCAGCAAAGCTAAAAAATTATACTAAATAATTTACAGAAACAAGTACCAAGATGCAATTTTCTAGCCATTATATTTTACAACAACAAAAAAGATTACCTTTTCTAAATCACCAAGTAGGGAATATTAGAGTCAACAAGGACACTCAGAATGCTGGATTACAAGGAAATGAATATTATAATGAAAGACGACAGGACAAAACACAATTCTGTAAGAAAAGTATTTGATGAGTGTGATAAAGCATAACATCCATATCAGTTTTATGGGTTGTAGATGATATAATAAACACCAATGAAGGGGACTTAACTTTTTAGAGTTTAATGATCATTTTGGAGGAAAGGATCTATTATGAGCAACTTATAGTGCATGCTCCTGGAGTTGAGATGGCTCTTATTTAATTTTTACTTCCAAGAATGTGTTACTTTTAATTGCAACATATGGCACAGATGAGAATCACTCTGGCAACAGAGTTTAAGATCCTTTGCAAAGAATATGTTCAACAATGAAGCGCAGGATGAGTATCAACAAATGTTATTGTACATAGCGGACAGTAGTTTGGTTGGCGTAAAAGGACCAAAGCCTCCAAACAAGCTGAGAAAATGGGAAAATTAGTTTTGCTGTTACCAAAAGATTTCCTGCAAGGACTATATATATAGACAGGTTAAATATAATTGAAAAAAACGATTTCCACCAACTTTTAAACAACAGCTTTACCTCTCCATGAGATAAGTATTTCTATAAAGATTTTATATTCAATCAAAAATGTTACCAGTGCATTTGCATCTCTTCGTCTGGGGTACCAAGGGCATTTTAGGGAGATATGGAAATCAGTAAAAGCTGTCCAACAGTAAACTAAGATGATGTGAAGCTGACCTTTATTTCCCATTTCGTAACTTTAAAAAGCAGAGTATATTAGTGTTTACTTAGCAAATATATGTCAACATTAAATTAAATACTCTGTCCCTGGTTCTCTATTTCATTTGAAGCACGATGGCTGACCCTGGCTTCTCTGGTAAAAGTTCGCTAATGCTGCAACTCACAACAGCCACCTCTGACTCCACGTTTGCCGGAAGTCACAACTGTGTTCAGACTTAGGAATCAGCAATTCCCGTGTAGAGTTTCTCAAAAGGACCTGTTAGAATACTAGGGCCAAATGATTTATCTCATCCTGCATTTATCAAAAGCTCTGTTCCTTTCATCTAGGGTGTTTTCTCAATAGTCTATCTTATTCCATGGTTCTTGGCACTTCATTTCCAGATATACCCAACAGAAAATGAAAATAAACTCATTCTTTTTGGGGGGACTGTTCAATCCCAGGTTTATTCTTTAGACAGGATTATCGTTTTCCAGGGAGTCACTTTCAGGAAGAAACCTGACAGACGTCGTAAATGGTCCCACAGTGTGCTTTATCTGAATAAATCCTGAAAAGATAAGAGGTTTAGATTTCAATCTTTTTTTTTTTTTTTTTTTTCTGTGACAAATCTCATTCTATCACTTCAACCTTGGAATAAAAGACATCTCCATTTTTATGTAAAATAAGAGTAATTAGGAATAATTAGTTCTAAATAAAAAGCATTTAGTTCTGAATTACTTATTTCCAACTAAACATCAGGCATATAAAATAATGGGTAATATTATGATGGAACTGAACATGGCCTTCCATGAAGAAGCTCGAAAGCAGGTATTCAACATAACTCAGGTCAGTTTAAACATCCCTTTGCAAAGTGTCAAACGAGAAAGAGTGAGAGCTACTGAGAGATCCTGGCTTGCTTTCTGGCCTCCTGTACTTTCCTGCAAAGGGATACGGGGAGATTCCTCCTGGGTTTCTGTCCCTTTGATCGTTGTGCTCTTGTGCTTGGGGGGAGGCTGGAACTATGTGCTCTCCTTGGGTGGCTGGGTGACCAGCGGAGGCTGCAGCGGCTGGGTGCCCGTGGCCGTTTTGATAGAGTTCAGGGTTTTGCTAAACCAAGAGTTTTTTGCAGCTTGGATTTCATTCATAAGGGCTCCTCTCTGATGTTCAAGTTCCTAATTAAGAAAAGAAAATCATCACAGTTATATAAGTGTTTTCTCTCTGCCCAAAAAACCAAAGTATAGCTTTTCGGAATCCCCAGGTCTGTATAGCTGTAGCTATCCTCCCACAAAACCCACAAGAGATTTAATCGGCTTCTTAATGCAAGAAAACAGTTTAGAGCTAAAAGAGTTACCACTGAAAGTCAGAATCTTGCTTTCTCTGAACAGTGAAATGAAACCTCATTTTATCTTTTCTTCCCCCTGCGTTTTTGGTCCAAATTTAGGTTCAGGTTACATGTTTGAAACAACATATAGACATATGGATGGACTTTACTGATGATGTAAGCATGAATGAATTCTAGTTCCAAACACATGGCCTTCGCCCGACAACATCCTGGGTCCAGCACAGAAACGGTTAAGGGTCGCTAGTGTGGCCCAGGTTAGAGCCATGGCAGGTTATGGCGGTGGGTAAGGACCTTGGGAAAAAGGAAATGGGAGCAGCCCATCAGAAGCCAGGACTATTTTTCTAATTATGTTATCTTCTGATATGGACATAGATTTTCAGGAAAGGGATTTGGTAAAGTCAGGTAAAGATGAAGGAGAAAAAGCTCCAAAGCAAAGAATGGGTGTCAGCTAATGTTCACCTGTCAGGGAAAGGACAACAGAGAAGGTCTGGCCTTTCTTTCTCAGGATCAGCTACCACAGTGACTGAAGTTCGATGAGAAGGAGCAACCTTGGCAACAGAAATCTCAGGGAAAGCTAAAAAAGCATATGCTTAAACCCGTTCTCCTAGGATATTATCTTAATCACTACATTTTCATTTAAAACTATGTGTTTATGTCACTTTAAAAATAATGATGTAAAATGTGACGATGGAGGACACATTAGTGGGCAAAAAATGTGTTCATCGTATGTGGAAACATCTTCGGATGCTGAGCTGGATGGGTGGACCCAAAGGATGAGAATGTGTCCTAGAGCACGGACTGTGTCTCTCCTCTGGTCACCGACCTGGATTTTGCACTTGGCCTCCACCAGCTGCAGCTTGGTCTGTGCCAACTCCAGCTCCATCTCCCTCAGCTGCTTCTTCAGGGCGTCCTTCTCATCAGCCAGGTCTACGCCCTGCTCCTCCCTGCTGATGGCCGCAGGCTTCAGAGCGCCCTCTTTGCTGAAAATGTCGCTGCAGTGTTTACAGGCCATCATTTTACCCTGAAATAGCCAAAGAGAGAACCCACATCAAACAACTTCACCGCAGAAATCCCTTCCTGAAACAAGAGGAGAAGATGTTCATGTAGACGCTGCTTGTGGTCCTCAAAGGCAGGCCTACTTCTGAAGGTAATTATTTTTCTTGTGCCGCAACCAAAATGGTTTTAGCACAAAACCCAACTGTGGGGGCACCTGGGTGGCTCAGTCATTAAGCGTCTGCCTTCGGCTCAGGTCATGATCCCAGGGTCCTGGGATTGAGCCCCGCATCGGGCTCCCTGCTCAGCGGGAAGCCTGCTTCTCCCTCTCCCACTCCCCCTGCTTGTGTTCCCTCTCTCACAGTGTCTCTCTCTGTCAAATAAATAAATAAAATCTTAAAAAAAAACAAAAAACAAAACCCCAACTGTGCAAGTTAGGTGCTCCTTGTGTCTTAAAGTATCTCTAGAGAGACCCTGGAAATGGAAACTATGAGAGCATCTCTGTGAAACCCTGTTCTAGAAATTCTATGCTGCCATTAGTCTTTCTAGAGCCCCACGCCAGAGGCTCTCCATGCAGTGTCTCCTGAATCCTAGAGTTACTGTAAGACCACATACTCTTATCACCCCCATTGTAAGTGAAGAAACTCAAGAGTCTAAGTAGCTGGCCCATAGCAGACGGACTAAATCTATGCTTGCAACAAAGTTTATGTCATGTCCTTTGGTTCAGCTTTAAGCAAAGAGGATCATTATTGTTCAAGGTAATGAAAGTACCTCTGCCCCCTGCCTGGCCTGCCAATCAGATGCACAGCACTGACCAAAAGCAACTCTTCAACACACTGGTGCTATTGTTTTCTTAAAATACCTCCAAAAATAGTTTAGAGCTAAAAGATATTACAGAATATTTCTATTTTAATATACTACTACATATTATAATATGTCCATAACCGAAACTACACTCCTCTCTTCACACACACACACACACACACACACACACACACACACACCCCCCAACTCTCCCCACATTTCTGTGTCATTATGCCTGTTTCCACCATTTAGGCCTGAACACTGGGGTCATCTTTTCTTTCCCTTCTCCTTCATTCCATATTCAGCTGGTCACTAAATTATTTCTCTGACATGTCCAAGCTTTTCTCATCCCAGGCCTAAATCCCTAGAAATCTCCTTCTCAGCCCCCACTGATTGCTTTTTTTTTTAAATTAACATATAATGTATTATTTGTTTCAGGGATGCTGGTCCGTGATTCATCAGTCTTATATAATAGCCAGTGCTCATTACAGCATATACCCTGATTGCTTTCTTATCCATCTTTAAGGCACTCTTCAGATTCCTACCTGATTAATATTCATTAGACACTTGAAAGATATCTTGTAACTCTCTTCAGAGCCTGTAAGAATAATTAGCCCACTACTGGCACTAAATAGGCACACAGCAAGTATTTGTTATATATATTTATTGTTGACTAAATAAAACGTCAAAGTGCTGGCTTTTGATCTGGGTCTTAAACGACTAGAAGTTTACCAAGCTGGGTAAGCAGTTCTATTAGGCTGAACCATACGAAGGAACAGACTCCCTGACGGAGGAGGACATTTCAGCAGGGAGAGCACCGTGTGCCAGGACGCTGGCCCTTCAGAGAACTGCAGGGAGCCGGAGCAGGGCCCAGCGGGAGGAGATGGCTCAGCAGTGAGAGGAAGGAAGTGACAAGGGTTCTCCATGGCCCCGTGGCAAAGGTTCTCAACTGTAATGCTATCGAATCCCGACTTCAGCCTGTAGAAAATGCCTGCACTGCATCTTGTGCTCCACGTTGGAGAGACGGCAGTGAGCCTCATGAGGCTGCAGTCCGCAGGCGAGCTGAAGAACAGAGGTGTGCTGGAGGCTGCAGAGTCCCACCCAGCATCCAACTCCCTGTCTTCCTTACTAACAGAACTCTGATTTTATTTGGGCTGGCAGTTTGCCCAGTTAAAAGATGCCATTCCCCAGACTCCCCTGAAGCTAAGTGTGGCCATGAAATTCAGTTCTGATAGGTCAGCAAAGTGTGGTATGGAGCTTTAAGGAAGGCCACTTAGAGCTCACCCAGTTGGAGGGGCCCTTGTACCCTTGCATCTCCTTCTGGCCTAAAATTCTACCCTCGAAGGTGGGTGTGATGGGGGCCACTCCAGTTGACGGGTTTGACTTTCAGGTCACCCTGAAGATGGAAGCCCATGCTGAGGGTGTGGGTTACCGATAACTGACTCACGTGGATTGCTGATAAAACCAAGGATCTTTCTAGCCCTAGACTTTTTATTTTTATACATGAGATAATCAACATCTTTTGTGTTTAAGCCATTGTTATTTTGGGTTTCCTCTCTGTGGCCAATCCAATTCTAAACTGATACACAGAGTGAGAGAGTCACATTTATCCTGGGGAATGCTCATTCTAATTCTAGTGTAGAGGATTACCTGAAGGGGGAATGGTGTGATGGGAGGACGGAGACATCGAAAGCCACAGCACTGCGCTGAACAAGAGATGAAAAGGAAGTAGTGCTGGGCAAGAGGCTGTAGGTCAGTGTAGTAACCAAGGCTATGGAGAGTAGAGTCTCACTCCCTGGGCTCAAATCCTGGCCTTACTACTTACTGTGACCTTGAGATCATGAATGACCTGATTTGGTGATCATTGTCAAAAAAAAACAAAACAAAAAACCAAGATCTAATAAATCATTAAAAAGAAAATATAATAGGGGCGCCTGGGTGGCTCAGTTGGTTAAGCGGCTGCCTTCAGCTCAGGTCATGATCCCAGGGTGCTGGGATCAAGTCCCGCATCGGGCTCCCTGCTCAGCAGAGAGATTGCTTCTCCCTCTCCCTCTGCAGCTCCCCCTGCTTGTGCTCTCTCTCCCTCTCTCTCTCTGTCAAATAAATAAAATCTTTAAAAAAAAAAGAAGAAGATATAATAGTGTCTACCTTCTCAGGAAGTTGTGAGGGTTAAATGGGATAATCCATGGAAAGGTACACACAGAAAGTGTTTAGTAGGTGTTAGTTGTTCTTTATTCAGCTAAAACAAGTTCAAGTTCCTCTGCCTGAATATCATGGGCTTTCATTAGACAAGCCTACCTCTTTATCCAGTATTTCCCTCGATTCCTTAATACACGCTCGAAGCACATCAGCCTCCTTAATGAGACTCATTCTGATTTCTGGGTCTTCACTCAGTTTCTTCCAGAATGTCCTTTTTAAATCCTTCTCACCGAATTCTACCCATCCTGCTTCAGTCCAGCCTCCTCCACAAAGTCATCTTTGGTCTGTAGTTCTTACGATTTTGCTTCTGTATAACCCTACTTGTCAGTGTCATTCAACTCAGCGCTGGCTTACATGCTTTTGAACTATTCCCTAAATATTTCACATGCATATGTATAACTTGCTCCCAGGAAAATTCTAAACTTTTTGTTATGTATAATTTCTGTAAAACAATATTAGTCTAACAGCTGTGCACATAGTTAGATGCTCAATAAAACCTTGAGTGATCCGTATAAATTCACTTCATTTATATTTCTACCAAGATTTTAGTTCAGGATAGTTAACCCTTTTATGCCAAGGCAACTCATCAACTGAGTGTTAGTGTAAATAAAAGGATGATAAAGGCTAAGGAGGAAGAAGGTAAAGGCAGACCAGAGAGGGAAGACATGAACCCAAAATTTTAGCAGGTTCAGGCAGGGAGATGACCAACATCATAGTCACTAATAACCTCAGACTGTTTTAGAACAGGAAATAAGAAAAAACCACTTGGGATACAAAGTCAGAACAAGGTTCATATTTTCAGTTCTCATGTCTCAAATTTTCAGGCTATAAACTTATAAAAATATGTGTTTATTGTGTGCCAACCACTAAGCTAAGCACTTTATATATGTGATCTTATTTAATCTTAAAAATAACCCGCCGAGGCAGGTAATGTCTCTGAATTCCACAGGATACCAAATACAGTTTAGAGAGGTAAATAACTTGTCCAGGTTGTTCAGGGATACGCTAACGTGCCTAGAGCGCATTTATGCACTAGCATCCGAACATATTCCAAGAGAACTCCGTCAGGTTTCCGTCACGCAGGTCACGAGGGCCGGCTGCGCCCAGGCTGCTTAAGACACCAATTCATTTGCTTTGCGGCTGTTTCTATGGAACAATCGCTCTTCTCACATAAGCAACAACGAGTCTCACCACCAGGGGGCAGCATATAAATAAATGCTCTCTACACAAGCGGCGGAGAGCAACGGGATGATCCTGCCGGGTCGCACCCCGGAGCCACATCCATTCAGGCACCGTCGGGATGCTGGGGGCTCTCGGGCGTCCGCCGTCCAAGAAGGCTCAGGGGCCTCTTGTAACAAGGCTGAAGTCCTACTACCTGCCTCCAACAACCCCTAAGATTGATGGGAACACAACCGTTCCGCGGGCAGCGAAGAGGATCGCACCCGGGTCAGAGACAGATTCTGTTCTCCAGAGTTCCTAAATCCTTTCCCGCACCGAGGGGGGCAGGGCGGGTGTGACGTTATAAACTGTCCTGCCTGCGGGGCGTCCTCACGCACTGGGATCGTCCTATCAGGTAGTGACGTAAGACTGTGAATCTGGAAGAAGCCATACCACAGAGCTATTTCTCTCGCCCTCACCTTTACCACTTCTAGCTCCTCCTTGCTGGCCGCTTGCTGTGTCTCCAGTCTGGTACTTAACTGGGAACAGATCTGAAGAAAAGAAAAGAGTTTCTTTATTAGGAAACAGAACAACTCTGATGTGCACATTCCTGTGTATCAACTCATACAGTGCTCTGGCTTCTCTGGTGCTAGAGGAAATTTTGCAAAAGAACAGCCCTGCAAATGCCGCCCAGGCCCGGCAGAGAGCCCTGCAAATGCC
>NW_023270389.1:51427448-51556803 GCF_011800145.1 Mirounga leonina
AGCCCTGCAAATGCCGCCCAGGCCCGGCAGAGAGCCCTGCAAATGCCGCCCAGGCCCGGCAGAGAGCCCTGCAAATGCAACCCATGCCCGGCAGAGAGCCTGAGAGTGTTCCATGCGTAAAGCATATTTTGATCTTAATTAGTAGAAAAACACATGGGGTAATTTGATTTGTCACTAGACTTTGTGACTATTTCCAGTGAATTCTTGTCCTGTTTTTGGAATCAATCTATAGAATTTTTGCTGAGTATCCACTCTGTGCAAAGTACCATTCTGGAAACCTGATGAAAAGAATTCTGGACCAGAAACTTCTCCTGTGGACAGCCACAGAGAGAGTCTCTGTTTTCAATGACCTAACGTTTCCTTAAGAAATTGGGGCGCCTGGGGCTCCTGGGTGGCTCAGATGGTTAAGCATCTGCCTTCGGCTCAGGTCATGATCCCAGAGTGCTGGGATCGAGTCCCACATTGGGCTCAGCGGGGAGTCTGCTTCTCCCTCTGACCCTCTCCCCTCTCATGCTGTTTCTCTCTCGCTTGCTCTCTAAAAAATAAATAAAATCTTTAAAAAAAAAAAAAAAAGAAGTTGGGGCGCCTGGGTGGCTCAGTTGGTTAAGCGACTGCCTTTGGCTCAGGTCATGATCCTGGAGTCCCGGGATCGAGTCCCGCATCGGGCTCCCTGCTCGGCGGGGAGTCTGCTTCTCCCTCTGGCCCTCCCCCCTCTCATGTGCTCTCTCTCTCTCAGTCTCTCTCTCAAATAAATAAATAAATAAATCTTAAAAAAAAAAAAAGTGGCAGAGGGGATAAAACAGAGTTAAAATGACCAGAAAATAATAAAGACTAAAATTCTGATCAAGTGGTTTGGCAACATGGCGTGAAATGACAAGCCTGAGGTCCAGCTCTAGTACTTTCCAGCAGTGTGTCCTTGGGCAAATTCACTAACCTTCCTAAGCTTCAGTTCCCTCATAAATACAAAGTGTTGTGCTGTGATAATCAGTGGAAAAAAAATGTATGCAAAGGATTCAGTATGGCACCTGGCCTATAATAAGTGCTTATTAAAGAGAATCTCATTATTGATTCTGAAATAAGGTGCTAACAACAAGTACTAGGAGCAGGTAGAAATAAGTGCTTTCAAAGCCAAAACCAACCAACCAACCAACCAACCAGCCAAACAAAACCATTTACTTAAAAAAATTACTAGATGTTCAAATTCCTTGAGTGACATAACATCTTTTATTTTTGAAAAGTGGAATAAAAAAAGTTAGGGGATGTCAAATTTTAAAATGCAATTTGAACTAAAAACATAAAAGATCTACCTCTATTATCAAAACAGGGTTTTTTTAAAAAAAGATTTTTTTTTTTTTATTTGAGAGAGATAAAGAGCATGAGTGGGGGGAGGCGCAGAGGGAGAGGGAGAAGCAGACTCCCCACTAAGACTCCCACTGAGCAGGGACCTGGAGATCACAGTCTGAGCTGAAGGCAGATGTTTAACCAACTGAGCTACCGAGGCACCCCTGGGATTTTTTTTTTAATGTCTGTTTTGAGGGGTGTCTGCCTTCGGCTCAGGTCATGATCCCACAGTCCTGGAATAGAGTCATTATACCTCCCCCACACCCCCCCACACCCTTCTCGGTGGGGAGTCTGCTTCTCCCTCTCCCTCTGCCCCTCCCCCTACTCATGTTTTCTCTCTCAAGTAAATAAATAAAATCTTAAAAAAAAAAAAAAAAGGCTCTAGAGACCAGGGCCTGCTTGTAGAGTTGTTCCCAATTTCTCCAGATCCAAGCCTGGAAATAATGAATAGGACTATACTGGCTGATGTGAAGAAGAAGCAATCTCCCTATAATTTTGGCAAACCATATACCTTTTCAAATAACCCCAAAGATTCCAAAATAAAGCCAATCACAGCCAATTCCAACTACAGAATGCATGTGGATTATGTTTTATATCCTAATTATCTTCAGGCAGATGGGTCTGTTGCCTTTTACATTACTGGTCGTGCCTGCCAGATAATACTCAAGAACAGTCCCAAGGATTACTATTTTGAAGAGTGCTGCATATGGTGGCCACCCATGGCCTAATGTGGTGATGAAAGAAAACCCATTTGCAGTGATGGCAAGTTCCACAGCGCGTGGTCTTTAATGTTACTTGGATTGGTTAATGTTTAACCATCCCTTCTCCTAGTTACCCAAATTGAAAATCTTGGGATCACCTTCAGTGTTTTCCCTTGTCCAGCAAAAAATGACTATGTTTTGGGTCTTCCTCTTCTCCATTTTCATTACTACTTATTTTAGTTTAAGGCTCTCTATTTTCTCACTTAGACTCTGCAGTTAGCCTCTTACCAGTCTGTATCTTTGCCTGTGGGTCTCTCCATTTGGTTCCACATTTCTCCCTGGGACAGATCAGTGCCAACAATATGTCCCTGATTATGCCACTTTCTTGCTCAAACATTCCTACTGTAAACGGAGTAAAATCCAAACTCCTCTGCCTAACCCAAAGCCCCTCCTCGAACTGGGACCCAACTCACCTCTTCTTCTTTTTTGTACTCGAACCTCTCGACAAACAAAACTATTTCTGTTCACTAACCTACCTCCATGCCTTTGCGTGTGCCGTTCCTCTGCTCCCCATTTCTGTCCCCCTTCGCTGCCTCCACATACCCGAATCTCGCCTGGCCCCTGAAGCACAGCTCAAATCACCCCGCCTCCAGGAAGGGTTTGTCCCATGGGCAACTGTCCCATGGGCAATAAGCTCCCTTTCCTATTATTTGTGCACAGGTATTAGCTCCCCATCACAAGACCAGCTCCGAAAGGAGAGAAACTGAATTAATTCATCTTTTGATCGCCCAAAGAATCAAGCCTCTCAGATAGCAGGTATCAACACATATTATCGTCAAAGAGAGAAGACAGCTCTGAAGCCTTATTTCTAAGCAATCGTCCATGAAGGAGAAAAATCCTTCTGAAAAGATGTTCATAATACATGAAGTGAACCAGTTGCAAAAACTAGCACAAACAATATAAATGACATTTTTATTTATATAGCAACAACGCATATTCAGTATATTACAGTGACTATTTCTAGTTGGTAAGGTTAAGCGATGGGGGGGGGGTGTTTTCTTTGTGCTCTTCTACACTTTCTTAATTTTCCATGAGGAACATAAATTTTATTTATAAGCAGCACATTTTAAAAAATAATAGGAATCAGATTTCAAACTCCTACATGAGGCAGGAGACCCCAGGGAAGTTCTTAGGATAAGCAGGTGACAAATGGTGCCTTGGTTAATTCTGGAATGCTGGAACTGCTGCAGTCCATTCAAGGGTTTCTCAGCAATGCAGAGTCCTTGCCATGTCCCAGCACGAGCAGCAGAGACAAGACGATACTACTCGGGCAGGAATGAGGGCTTTCTGGGAGCACTCTGGTGAAGGGGCCAGGAACATCCAAGGAGAGCAAGCCCTCCACTAAGAGATCAAAGGTTCCCAACAGAAGGTTTCCTGCTAGCCTTGGCCATGGTTGGGTAAGGTCACATGGCCACATGGGAAAAAGAGCTCCCACATTCTATACTGTGACAGCAAAGGACACACTGATTCCCCGGATACTGTCATTTGATATAATCACTAAGCTTTAGTCCCTGGCGAAGAGGCAAATGTTACTAGTGAGGTCTACTGGAAATGTGCTTCTGAGGAGGGCAGAGACAGGATCCCAATGGTAAAGATCAACTTTCCTCTTCCTCTCAATCTCCCAAACATTGTAAACAGCCAACAGATCATTTCGCTCAGTTATACCTCCCATGTTATCAGCAAGCGTGTCCAGTCACTGTTTATTGCAGAGGAGAAAGGAAGCCGCCAAATTTAATGAATGTATGCAATCATTGCTCTGGAAACTCTAAAGACAAAATGGTTTTTCCCCCCAAAGAAAAACAATACAAATAATCACTTTTATAGCAACGCAAACCGCAGTGGCACGATACCTGCTTATACTCAGCAATGATAGCTGTGGTCTTCTTTATCTCGTACTCTGCCTTCTCCAGTTGTTTCCGGAAGACTTCTTTTAGCTAGAGAGACAGAGAATGAGAAACACCAAGCCTCAGTCAAAAGCCTAATGAATTTCCACAAACACCTATATTCAGGTCAGCCTGATTCGGTCAAGGCCAATGTTAACAACTACAACTATATAAATTTTCCTCACTGAAGCTGTATCTCAAGCATTCGAAAAGCCTGATCATCTCCAGAGATGCAGACATCTTTCCTTCTCTCCTGTAATGTAGAAGACATATGAGCAACCCCATTATACAACTGCTTATCCTTACCACTTACTTTATAAATATATTGTTAAATAAGTGTCCATTCAGAAGCTATCTTCTCTCTTCTTCTTTTTTTTTTTTAGATTTTATTTTTAAGGAATCTCTATACACAATGTGGGGCTCGAACTCACAACCCTGAGATCAACAGTTGCATGCTCCCCCATCTGAGCCAGCCAGGTACCCCGAAGCTATCTTTATTCTTACGAGAGTCTAAAACAAAACAAAACACCCAGGCAACGTGTGTATTCCTACTGCTGTATAATCAATGACTGAAGAAGCATGTTAGGCCTTCCCATTCAAAGCCCCCTACGGTCACTGCTGGTATCTCTCTGAAGGTGGGAATAGGAAGCTTTTGAGACTGGAGTCAGAAAAAGTTGAGGAAGATAAGAGCTTTGGAAGTCAGGAGATGCAGGGACTGAGCAGTGACTTTAGAAGTAGCCAGCATGATACATAATGCAGGTACTTGTTACAGCCACAGAAATGCTAAACCAAGAACGCTGAGCTGAAAACCACACTTTTTTGTAGCCCAGCAACTCGGGCTTCTAGGTATCAAGGAAGGTAGGGCAGGAAAAGCTCAGGTGCCACCAGACGAGGAAAGATTTCAGTTCTTCCACGTTGTTGACCAAACAAGCAAACAAACACAAAACAACTCTGGTTAATCTTAAAGTACATAATCAGAATAAATTAAATTCTGCTTTGCAGCATCCCAAATTATAAGTGGGGTATACGCTGTATTTGCTAATTCACAAATGATTGCGATTTATAATTGGACTCCTTATCGTGAGAAGCTTTCCAAATTTCTTCATATTTGCTATGTTCTTAAATTCTAAAAGCAATTTATAGGACATATTGATTCAAAGTTATTTATATTAGTCTCTATTCTCTGTCTTACATAATTTAAGGATGCAAATCACACCTTTCTCCCCTCCTACGATAAGGCGCCACAGACTTCAGGACAAACTTAGAAAGCTGAGAGGCTTTGAGCAAGTGTCACTTAATTTCTCTAAACCATGGTTTTCTTATCTGGCAAATGAAGAGCATAATCCCTATCTCACAAAGGTACCATAATGATTAAAACAGGATATATGCACATATACAAATACGTGTGTGTATGTGTGTGTGCACGTGCATACAAATACACATACACACAAAGGGAGGGAAGAAGCATGGGTTAAATTAGTTTGCTAATAGCTTCATTCTTTTTTTTAAAAGATTTTATTTATTTATTTAATTGACAGAGAGAGAGAGAGAGAGACAGTGAGAGAGGGAACACAAGCAGGGGGAGTGGGAGAAGGAGAAGCGGGCTTCCCGCAGAGCAGGGAGCCCGATGCGGGGCTCGATCCCAGGATCATGACCTGAGCTGAAGGCAGACGCTTAACGACTGAGCCACCCAGGCGCCCCAATAGCTTCATTCTTTACCTAAAGTACTTAATTGAGCCCCCAAAAGGCAGGAGGTAAAAAAAAAAAAAAAAAAAAAAAAACACAAAACCCAACAAAAGGCCTAGATCAAAGTGGATAATCAGCTCCTAAAAAAAATTTGACTAGGTAAAAAAACAAAACAAAACAAAACAAAACACCTGGCCCACATTAAATGCTGAGAGTCATTTCATCATATTCCAATTTAAAAAAAAAATCATGGAACACTTTTTATTAACCCTGGAAGGTGCTAAATGATACATCCCTTCATTAGTAACTTCAGTAGACTTTTTCTGCTTGGATACAGGTCTGTGAAATGGTTTGTGTTCTGTTTTATATTTAGTATTTTTGATGTCTTGGAATGAAACTCATTAAAATAAATGAGTGAATCATGCCTGGCAGAGATGGAGAACATTGGTGAGGCGGCCCACTTTTCCTCAGGAAGGCTGGAAGTCTCAACTCCTTGAGTAGAGAGGCCCCTCCTGTCCCTTATCCAGGAGGCCTTGGCCAGGCGGTGCGTCTTCCAGCTGATTAGCCTCCCAATGCATATGAAGACTGGAGGGTGCTAACTTCAAGGCTGGTTCCCAAAGGGCTGCTTTTTCCCTTCCTCCGGGAAGTAAGAGCTGAGAGCTCAGCCAGGAATGCTGGCGCTCCTTCTAAGGCATGAATCAGGAAGACCGAGCGGGACTGACTGAGCACCTCCCAGCAGAAATCTCTGCAGGCTTCCCATTCCCCAAGCCTCTCAAACTACTGCTCAAGTCAGTTAGCTTGGAGACAGGACACAAACTCTGCATATTTGTCAAAGCTCTTGGATCGTAATTCCAAGTTGCTAAACTTAGAGGAAACTTCACACTCTCGCTAGCCATCTGAGTCAAGGCAGATTCCTAAAACCTGTTCAAGGGGACAAATCAGTTCCTGCCTCTGCTTCTAACGCCCTTCAAATGAAATGCCGAGACCCAACACTGCTCACGTGTCCTGCTTCAACATCGCCCTTGATTTAGAGTAAGTTTGATTTTACTTCTTGCTTAGAGTATTAATCAACTCCTCATGCCGACACACCTGCGTAAAGCAAAAGCCTCTTACCTGGGCCGTCTCTTCCTCTTGCTTCCTCTTCTCTTCTTCAGTCTCCACCAGCCTCTGCTTGGTCAAGAGGAGCTCCTTATTCAACACATCCGCCTTGTCTTCTGCCTGCACGTTGGAGCACGTCACAGTCATAAGGAAGGTGAAGAAAGAACGGGTGTGGATACTCTCTCCAAACCTAATCTCTAGTTAAGATTGCTGCATCACTACCAGAAGCCATTCTCCCCCTCCTAGCTCACCCAGGGCGCGGCTGTTTTCTTTGAATGCCAACTATAGAGCAGGCACTCGGCACACATCATCTCTGATCCCAGCAAGAATTATTTTACTGATGATGGCGGTGAAGTTTGGAGAGATCAAATAACCTGACTGGGGCAGAATGAGAGCCATGATCTGAGTTCAGACGTGAATGGCCTTGAAGTGCGTGCTCTTTCTAAATGCTTCTTACACATTTTCAGATGTCACAACAGCACTCACTCTGGGACTGTGTAGATGGATAGGTTGAAGGGGTGGAGCCTTATATGGAAGCTTCTAACTGTTAGTGCCTGGGGGTGGGGGGTGCGGATTCAGAGAGAGACAGGCTGATCCATGGACAGCAGTTAGGTGAGAAAATTCAAAGACCAGCAGAGGTAAAATGGCCCACAAGGGGACTCACACAGGACAGTGAGTACAGCAAGGAGAAATTAAGACCAAACCCCATGAGAGATAGCCTTGGGGAAAACTGAAGTATGGACCAGGCATCTAAACAGAAAAGACCATGTTTCTAGAAGGGCTGAGAAAAACTCAGGGAGAATACTCTGGTCTTAACTTGGATACAGAGTCCAATTAACCAGGAAAGCACTGTGCGTATATTTAACTAGTCAACCCGTGCCTACTGCACACCCTAGACCCTTACCTCACCCTGTAGGTCTCAGCTTCCAGTTCACATCTGTAGTGAAGTGAGCCGTGAGCCCTGTCCCACTCACCCTTATCTAAATCAGTTCCTCACCCCCATCTAAATTAGTTCCTCTGCTTACAACTCTCCTATTTCCCTTGATAGCAATTAGCACAATCTAGTGACAAATTACATGTGTGATTTATTTGTCTTGCCCATTAGACTTGCTCATCTGTTGGGGGCTCCAGCTTCTCTGTTCTTACAGTTCCCTGTGTCCCATAGTCCAATGGTTACGCCTCTGTTTTCAGATACTTTGCAACTATGGTGTAGTTAAGGTGAACAGTCCCTCTTAAAAAGACTCTAGGAGCGCCTGGGTGGCTCAGTTGGTTAAGCGACTGCCTTCGGCTCAGGTCATGATCCTGGAGTCCCGGGATCGAGTCCCATATCGGGCTCCCTGCTCAGCGGGGGGTCTGCTTCCCCCTCTGCCCTCTTCCCTCTGGTGCTCTCTGTCTCTCATTCTCTCTCTCTCTCAAATAAATAAATAAAATCTTAAAAAAAAAAAAAGACTCTAAAATTTGTTCTGATAATATTAAATTTTAAGGGGGAAATCTACACAGCAAAAGAACATCCTGAAATCAGAGGTGGGCAAAATATCTGTTGCAAGTTACGTTTTCATAAATTGTAAGATATCTGATGCAGATTATAGACACTCAAAACAGCGAATTCTAGAGCCAGTCAGATGACTGCAGTCAAAGCAGGGAGCACCTCCCCAGAGTCTCTGAGGGAGGGTCACAGAGCAGTGAATCAAGAATAGCTATACAGATCATTTCAGTGTTCTTAAAAATTGAACCAAATCTAGCTCCCTATAACGTCAGCCCACTGGTTCAAGTTCTACCTCAGAATATTTGAGCAATAGCCCCCCTAATAAAGAAGAGTGCAATTTAACGTCCTCTTCAGTACCCCCCGCATTTTCCATTTTGTGAAGAGACGAGTCCTTTCTCCTCATGACACTCTGAAGTGAATGTTTTCTAAGTTTGGTTTCTTAAAGAGATTCATCCCAATTTTTATCCTTTTGTAAATTTCTGCTACCTGGATATGTAAGCTTTTTAAATTGTGCATCACATCTAGACATTTTATAGTTTTGGAACACTAAAGGAGTGTTTCTGACATCTGCAGAAATTGCTGTGGGTCCCATGTGGGAGGAGCGTCAGTATTTTCCAGAAGCTTCATCCAGAGTCTCTCCACTATGTTAAACAGTGAAGTCAGAATGATTCTACTGCTCATCAAAATAGGACCAGATCTGAAAAAACTTAGTTCTCCTAAAAACAGTCTTCTGGGTCTTTGGACAGCCAATTTCTACACCTCACTTAAGTAGAAATCATCTTTCATGTTAAATGAATCTCTAGGAACGGAATACTACACAGAGAGATACTCATATTCTTTGAACTCAAACCATAAAATCTTCACCATAATTTGTTAAGATCACTGTCATTATTAATTCTAATCACCAACATCTTTTTTTTAAAGATTTATTTATTTACTTGAGAGAGACAGAGAGAGAGCAAGGGGAGGGGCAGAGGAAGAGAGAGAGAGAGAATCTCAAGCAGACTCCCTGCTGAGCGCAGAGCCTGATGTGGGGCTCAATCTCAGGACCCTGAGATCATGACCTGAGCCAAAATCAAGAGTCGGCCACCCAATTGACTGAGTCGCCCCGGCGCCCCATCACTTACCAACATCTTATAAGGCCTTGTTTTTTTGTAAAGATTTTATTTACTTGACAGAGAGAGAGAGCACAAGCAGGGAGAGCGGCAGGCAGAGCAGGCAGAAGGAGAAGCAGACTCCCCGACGAGCAGGGAACCTAATGTGGGGGCTCGATCCCAGGACCCCAGGATCACCACCCAAGTCGAAGACCGACGCTTAACCAACTGAGCCACCCAGGCGCCCCCTTATAATGCCTTATCGATGTGGAGACTTCGAATTGCTACCTAAGGTTCATGTGACATACATAGGAGAGGAAAAAGCACTGCCATTTGTGATTTAACCATGAATCGACCGATAACCTGATCAAAAGGTTCAGCTCTCACATCAGGGATGAGGATCTTTCAGAAATGAGTTCTCAAAGAACTCGTCAAGCCTGTTGTTCAATCTAAAACAAAACAAAACACTTCGCCACTCATTACGCGGAGCCCCTGCTCCTAACACAGAACCTGCCCCGGTCAGAAGGACGAGGCGCCGTCCGCAGTGCGAAAGTGCTGGTGTGTCTCTTCTGCTCGTTCCTTGCGAACGAGAAAGGACAGGAAGGGCTTGAAGGCAGCTCGCTACGGAAACTGAAATGGAGACGTCGTATCTTTTTACATTGTTAGTCACGGAGAAGTCCTTATTTCAAGAGTCTAAGGGAGGGCAAGTTGTCAAAACAGACAAGTCTGTCAAAGGGAAAAATTATGGGCCTTTTGTGCCCAGGACGCCCGAAGCCAGCACTAAAATGACAAGGGTGAGGAATAATTTATTTTTAAAGAGTACCTAATTATCTAATTAGTGCTTGTTTGCTTTACATATTGTCTTGAATACAATCTGCTTTCCTGCTTGTTTAATGTTGGCTGAAGTTTGACTATTTCAATGAAGAGATGTGATTTTGATGAAAGTGGCAATGGAAAAGTAGGGGGCGAGTGGGGTGAAGGCGGGGCAAGCCGGCGCTTTCCCTGTGCGGCTGGTGTCCTCCCAGGCTGGCTGGGGGGCAGGACACCTAAAGTGCACGGACGGACGGCTTTTTGACAGGCAGATAAGCCCCACTCGGGCAGAAACTGCAAAATCAGATGTTTGAAGGAGATATGCATGAAATAGCAATTGTTATTTTTTCACCTAGAGAACAAGCTTCAAAAGGCAAGGGCCAGGTCTTACTCTTTTAAAAAGAGAGGTATAAAGGGAGGAAATTAAGAGAAAGAGGAAGAAAATGAAAAAATGAAGGAATCTTTTCTTCAGGGACTAGCATCTAGAATCTATATGAGCTATCTACCCAGATACTCAACCATCAATTATTTCGGGAGTACGCATGGTCTTTCCAGGCTGATCCACAAAATAGACTTTCTTGGTGGTACAACATCTTTTTAAAAAATAATATGTTTTTTCTGATTATTAATAAGGTATAACGTATATTATTACTAAACCAAGGGTTGTTAAGAATTTAAGGTCTTCTTATAAAAGATAAAATAATTGAAAAAAATACATGCATAAAGATGAATCTAAAAGTTAGATTGATGCTCATCACCCAGAGTATCTAGAACTAATATGTTGATGGATTTCCTTGTAGGCTTTTTTCCTTTTGAAGTATATTTCAGCTTCCTTTCCTAAGATGATGGCTCCATCAGCCATATCCTTTGCAATTTAAATTTTTTTTTTTTAAGATTTTTATTTATTTAACAGAGAGAGAGAGAGAGCACAAGTAGGCAGAGCGGCAGACAGAGGGAGAGGGAGAAGCAGGCTCTCCGCCGAGCAGGGAGCCCGATGTGGGGCTCGATCTCAGTACCCTGGGATCATGACCTGAGCCAAAGGCAGCCGCTTAACCGACTGAGCCACCCAGGCGCCCCTCCTTTGCAATTTAGATGCAAGCATTATATACAGATAAATTTATAGGTTTTACGAAAATATTATAACATCATCTTCCCATTGTTTTTAAAAACTATTCCAAAAAGACATTTACTTTCATTCTCCCCTTTTATTGGACATATACATTATTTCTACTTTTTATTCTTCTGAGTAACATAGTAATAAACCATCTTGTACACATACTTCCATCCAGATCTCTGTTAGAATAGCTTTCCAAGTCAGAGTACATATGTCATCTTCCTCATTTACTAAATGTAAGATTAAAATAATACCTGCTTGATGGAGTCATTAGCGAGATTAAATGAGATAACGCTTATAAAATTGCGGAATATAGTCGTTGGTGCATAGTAGGTACTCAGTAGACATTTCATCTCATTACTTTTTAATCCTTTTAAAGGTCTGATAGATAACACCAAATACATTTCCTGCACAACTTTAAACATACGACTCTCTCTAGTGAATTTCACCGCATCCCCAGAGTCCCACTGCTTAAAACTCTTTTTCATTTAGTTATCCATCTTCAGAAAACTATTAATGGATACAAGATTCAAAAGAACAGAATCAAATGTGAGGCCGTTGGGAGAGCCAGTATGAAAACAGGAATTTCGTTATAGTACCGACTCACCAGCATTGTCTAATTAATACAAAAATGTACCAGCCGAGATCAGACTGGTCTTGGTCCTGTCCGACTGGACACCCCTCTGTCTTCTTTGGCTCCGACTCTCTTAGTCACACATTTCTCACACCACCTCTAACAACTTCCAAACAGCCTGGCTGAATGGTTTCGTGGGGAAAAGGGTCACCCCCACCCCCATCCCCGGCCCCCCAACCAGACTGCTTTTCAACCTTCTACATCCTGTGTCCCACGAAGCACAGTCTCTGTTTTATTTTCGAACTCTGTTTAGTGTGGATTCCTTCAGCTACCCCTTCTCCGCCTTTAGCACTGTTTTCCTTAATAGTCGTCTAATCCCCATCTTACTGTGGTTGAAACTTTTGAGCTGCAAAATTAGCTGTTTATATGGGAAAAAGGAGCTGTGCCAGGGACATTTAAAAAACTCCTCCAAACATTTAATAGTATTTACATTATTGGATCTGTATTTGAAATATTGTCAATGAGCAGGCAGCACACGGGTGATGCCTCTTTTTTACAGATTCAACAGTGTAAGTCTCAATCTTTCTGACCCTGGCACCGTTTGTGGGGAGTATTCACTTTTTAAGTCAGAAAAGAGAGATAATTTTCAATCCGCCCAAGACTCCTTCCATATTGCCAGCTACCTTTTATAAAACACTAGCGACAGAAAACAGCAAGTCCTAAAGCTGTCAGTACTGCTGGAAAGAACCAGGGAAGTTGAACAATTTAAGGTCTTCCTAGCAATAGCTATGTACTGAACACACACTGCTGACGTGCTTCACCTTATCTTACTCACAGGCAGGTTAAGAACTGCGCAGGGTCATGCGGTGAGCAGACTGTGCTGCCAGGATTCACAGCCAGGCATCTTGGCCCTCAGCCCCTAGAATGCCTGTCTCCCCACCAATGCACGTATCTTAATGTACATACTTCACATAAAATCCTCACGTTCATTGTAGATGAGAACTCTTCTTGGAACAAAAAGTAAAGTGCCTCCCAATGTCAGCGTGGCATTGGTATAGTCTTGGTGACTGATACTCCCAGGTAATTATGCTGGCAGCCCTTGGCTTAAGAAAAGTACAGACGAAGAGAAGAGACACCAGAGAAGTTTAGAGTTATAAAAAAACACGTTGCACATGCTGTTTGGAAATGACCCAAACCGTTCTCAAAGGCTGGCGTCTTCCACCCTCTCCAGTTAGCACAAGCTGTCCCCTGCCACCTACTGGCCGCCCCTTCACCCAACAAGCAGCCAGCACTCAGCGTCCAGTACAGAGTGAGCCCCAGCGGGACTGCAGGGAGAGCAACTCGGTCCTCGCCTTTGAGGGGCTCGTCGCGGTCTGACTGCAACCTAGTGAACGACACGCTTACCTGATCCAAGTCATTTCGCAGAGCGATCTTGCTGGTTACTAGCTCATGGGCGAGGTCATCGTTCTCCTGTTCCAGCCTCATGCTGGCCTCCTGCAGTCTCCGGTTCTCCCTCTGCAGGAAAAGAGCAATAGCCGGAGGGCAGCATTAGTGCCGAGAGAGGCACTAGCAGAAAGGAACGGACCGGTGAGCAAAAACAAGCAGCGACAACAAAGTGAACTTCTGAAGGTGTAAAAAGGAGGAGGCGCAAGGGGCACAGGAAGGCAGGATTGCTGTCCGGGGAAACAACAGTGAGTTAAGCCAGCAGCGCAGATGCGACTCTCTACCCGGTGAACCTTACAACTGTCCCTGACAGGCTGCATGGTAAAAGGCTGCATTATTTAAAAAGTGCCACAAAAGGCAAAATTTCCAATATCTCCCCAATCCTGTGACGTTTCATATAGACCCAGAACCCAGACACGGGCCATCCTCTGTTTGAAACATGCACAGTAATCCCACCCTTAACCTCAAGGGAAACTGCATGACACAGAAGGCGTGAAATGGGGGGGAACCACTAGACATCTCTTCACATTGTTTTTCCAGTATCAGAGTTCACATTCATTGAATATATTTAATTACGAGCACTAAATCAAGAACCAGGATACATGGGTTCAGGACTTTTGCTATCAACTGACACGTTCATCCTCGGGGTAGAAATACTTTTCCGAACACCAATTTTTGTATTAGTATGAGCGACAGGCCTTATGACAATGGCTCTCGGTGTTTGTTGGAGGGCTTTTAAAATTTCTCAACTTTAAAACTTCAAAAGATCCTGGGTAAAACAAATTACTGAGCTGTTTTTTTCCTCTTGAACTCCCAGGAAAAATCTGAAACAAAGTCCTATGATGAAAGAACCAAGCCACATTTTTAGGAAGAAAGGTCTCCCCTGAACTAAACATTATGAACTGTGTACATGCGCATCTATTTTCAGAGTAGCAATTTACTGTCTTCCAATCCAAAGTATCAAAAGTACCTTTTTTTGTTTTTTTTTGCTACTGTTAACAGTTATGGGAGATTCAAAGAGAGCTGACAGGAAAGACTTCAATGTGATGAGCCCTTCCTGTTTTTCAGATTTATACTCCTAACAGGGTTTTCTGCAAGGGTGGCAGAAACTCAGACAAAGGAGTACTGCACAACCAGAAGACAAATCTATGCCCTGGAAGAGAGTATATCATCGTGTAACATGGGGCAAAAGGACATTTATCTTCTATAGAACAACCTAGGGTTGGCTATATGGAAGAAAGAAAGCCCAGTTTCTTTTTTTTCTTTTGGTTTTTTAAAGAAGGGCTAGGAAACTGACGGTAAGGGCAGAGCCTTAGACTTTCATGGAGCAGAGGATCCCCCAACAGGGCCAGCAGAGAAGCTAAAGGATAACTTGTGCTTTGACTAGAACCGGCCAACAGTCTATTCCTATCTCCTCTTTTGGAAAAGGAAGACTGGGATACTTGGGGAATGCCAAAACATTTTTGAAAAAGAAATCTACTGAAGAAGATAAAAACAGTCCCAAATCTCTTAAATGCTTTTAAATAAATTCATGATAGAATTCCATGCAGTGTTAAAATATAAGTGAAAAATATGATCAAAGAAATGCTTAAGCCACCTCATAGGAAAAAAAAAAGACAAGGAACTAGAAAGTCTCATTTTCATAGCATAAATAACATTAATTGCAGGTACTGGCTTATTTTCATTGTTGTCTTTGTACTTTAAAAATGTTTCTAAGTTTTCAACAATGAATACAGAATACGTGTGTTTAAAATGTTACTAAAAAAATTAAAAGCCATTCAGAATTTCAATTCCACTGAAAAGGATAAAATGCTAAAATGAGAATTTTTTTAAAGTTTACTCCTGTGAGAAGCTCATACTCTACCCGAAACCAGACTGGATCTTCGGTTTTGACCAAGATACTACGTTAACTCCTCAAAAGTGTGGCCCTGCCAGGAATCCTTTCCCAAAATATTCCTGAAAAGACCGTGTACATATTTGTAGGGGCACATCGCACTCATCAAATTCTGTCTGTCCCCTCGATCTATAGAAGTCCTAACCTCCCTCAGAAATATCATCAAAGTAGGCACGAAAATATAGCAGATAAACAGCCAGGGCCTCTATGGCGAAATCTTTCAATCTTTGCTGAAGCAATGCAAATTCTAGCGGGGGCCCGAGAGTTAGTCTTCTACCCAATACATTTAAATATTACTCCTCTTTGTGGAAACAACTTGCCTACTTGTTGAAAACTTAGAATTATATATATAAAAAAAAATGTTCCAGAAACTTTTCCAATCCATTTCCTCCTCGCCAGGAGTGAGCAGCAACACCCAGCACCATTTCGTCAGGACACAGAGTGGGCTGCTCAGCAGGGAAGCGAGTGTTCTCCCTCTCCGTTGAGTCCCTTCCCGAGAGCTCCTGGTGACACGACTCCAGTCCCTGCTCCTGAGTCAGTGTCCGATTCCTCCTGAAACTGTACCTGCAGGACTCCAAGGTGCAGAGTCCCCTCAACTCTTATTGACGTTACAGTTGTTTCGCCCAAGGGACAATGTTGCAGGTACCGGTTTTTCAGGGGACAGTGACATACCAGGGAGTTAAGGTAACCTGCAGGCAAAGTCACACATGGAAAAGCACTTCGTTGCAAGTACTTTAAGGATGCACCCGGTGGCTACTTCTCTCCTGATGGGAGATCAACGCCCGGTGGGTGATGTTAATTAAGGAAGAGCCGGGGGCTCAGCTCAGTGCTGACTGGAAACGTGCCATCACCACGCCTGTTGCAACTGGAACCCTTCCCTGTGGACATGCGGCCAAGGGGGGAGTGGGGGGACAGGGGAAGATTTGGGAGAAACTCTGAGTGTCTAAGCGTCCCTAAAAAGCAAAATGGCCTGAGGGGCGCGCCTACCGGCTTGGCTTTAGCAAGAAGCTTCGGTCGGGTGTGTGCACAGCAAGCAGCACAGTGGGAGTGTGACTCCTGCTCTGCACTCACAGACATGTGGGCAAGCAAGCTGTGGGGCCGAAAATGCAGTATCGTCCTCCAGAGTCTGAACCTGGGGCGGGAGGTGTCCTCAGCAGTCCTCCGTGTCCCTGAGCGGGCCAGCGAGGCACCGCTACCCACCGAGGCGGGGGTTCCTGCCTACAAACATGCCTACACTCGCCAAGGGTTCAAGTCAGGTGTCTTACTGGGCTGTATTTTCTTTTGCAAGAGAAAGCTCTCCTTTACACTAGAACGGAGAAGAAAGTTCCATCTGGATGGGCCTCGTTCCTTCGGAAAGGTCAGCAAGGGCTGCCCGCCCAAGAGCGCCTGGGAGTCAGCCCGTCAGCCTGTCCGTGCAGAGGCAGCGGCGTGCCCCAGTTTGCACAAGCAGATGTGCCCCACGGCTCGGAGCCTGTCAACACAGCAGGCGGCCGGCTTCCATAACCCTGGAAACTCACACTGCCCTGTTGGGCACATCCTCCATCTCACACAGCTGACACCATTCCAACAAAAAGCAGACAACAATGCTCCTCGTCCGTTCCCTCCCCCCCGCCCCGGGGGCATAGGAGCTGCACGGCCGGCAAAGTTTGGTGAGTAACTTTTGGGAGGAGGATACTGCATTTTTCAGACAGACAGACGCCGGTATCACAGACATACACAGATAAATAACTTACCTCCTCAAAAGTCATAGACCAACTACCGTTTTCAATCATAGGTACAAAAGACAATTGAAAAAAAAAAAAAACAGAATATCCAATGAAATTGCACACCTACTAATACAGTTATGAAATGGCAATAACAAAAGCAGACACTTGTTAACAATGTGTTGCTATTGTGTTTTTCCTCAGAGTGTCCTTTACTCTAAGTTCTCTGTCTGTCTGCAAACATTCGCTGGAAGAAAGTACACTGGAGGCAGCCAGTGGGCAAGTCTCAACTCAGGAAGATGAACACACGCAGACTCCTCCCTCTCCCCGCTGCCTTGGACCGTCTGTGAGACTGATGGGAACCGCTCTATGTGTTCGTGTTAGCAGCTACGGTGTCAGTTGTTTACACTGTGTTATTTCGGCCGGGTGGAGGGAGCTTCCTCATATGACAAGGTCGGAAGCATTGCAAAATAGTTCATTTTCGGGCCACAGAATGAAATTGCTGGGCAGGGGAATGCTTCCAGGTCTCCTGTGCATCTGAGGGCTGGACTGTGGGTGAAGTAGCACAAGGGATGGTGAACGTCATTTATTCCGTGATGAGAAACCAGAGAAATGTGAACTGGCACTCAGAAGAAAATAAACTAAGCCTCACAGGAAAAAATGATGGTGAAGGAGGCAGCTTTGTAAACTCTAGCTCAGTATTTTGGGTGTGTCATCTGCTGTTCTAATGAGTTCCTGGCACATGTTTTTAAAGACATTTAAGGCTCAGGAGAAAATGTTTTCCTAAAAGACCCAGTACAATTTTATTAGCAACAACATACTCAACTGTCGCATATTTTCGTTTGGGTAATTCTTTCAAGAGTTGATAATTATCATCATCAAATTTCAGCAAACAGTTGTTTTTTTGACATTCAAAGGCAAATGCCTACAGATGAAATGTTTAAATGTCTATATTGTCTGCAAATGAAGATTTGAGAGAGAAAATCTGGATATTTGAAATCCTTTTATGCTCTTCCTTTACCCAACATATCCAATTTTATCTTTCTGGTAGAAATTTTAAAAAATTTAAATGTCAAACTAAAAACAAAATCTTGTCAGTAATAACTAACTGGCAGTTGGCAAACCAGACTGCAGTTCTTCTAGCATTTAAAAAAACAGTCTTAGATTATTCCCTAGCACAGGGGTCAACAAGCTTTAAATGTAAATGGCCAGACAAGAAGTATTTTAGGCTTTGCAGACCATACAACCTTTGTTGAGATTACTCAAACTCTGCCACTGTTGTGCAAAAGCAGTTCTAGACGCTGATAAGTAAACAATGGGTGTGGCTGTGTTCCAATAAAACTTTATTTACAAAAACAGGCAGCGGGCCGATTTGTCCCACATGCCATAGTTTGCAGATCCCTGCTCTAGCATACAAAGCAAAATTTAAAAAAAAAAGCAAATGGGTTATAGATGATGTCACAACATGTTAGTGTGACATAATTTTCTCAGTAATGCTACTTTAGCAGGAAGTAAAGTTACTAAAAATTGAACAAAAGTTTTGGAGAATTAATTCTGAAGATCAATAAACATACTTAGAAATTCTTAATATGCATAACATTCATACCTCTCTCAAGTGTTAAGTAAAACTCAGTGAACAGGCATCATCAGAAACCACCTGCTCCTTCTCAGCTAATTTGCTCAAGAATCCTCAGTAGGGGTTACCCTGCAATTTCCACCATCTTAGAACAGTGAGTTCATTGGATTATCCATGCTCAAAAAGAGTGGCAGCCTTCTGAGGTCTATCACAAAGTTATCACAGGCAGATAGAAACCATGCTCTTGACTGTTAGTATTCATTAAAAGCACATTATTTTATAAATATAAATATTTCCAAAAACCAGTGACAGTCTCTGTGATGAGGAAAATTAATAAAATATAAGTATTTTCATTGGTAGAAAAAGACTTTTCAAAGATGGATTCACTTATCTTGACTTCCTGAGGAAGGAAAGGCCCCACACAGTAAGAAAAAAGGGAAGCCTTTTTTTTTTTTTCAGGTAAGATTAGCAAAATTTAAACTTATTTCACTTGACAAGTTAAAAACAAAATATGATAACTGGTCTAAGTTATTTCATTAGCTATGGAAGGATGGCAAATAATACAAGTTTAATTAAGCTTTGCTTCAAATATTTTGTATTGTTTTTGCCACGTATAATTAGATAGCTTAATTTTAAATTACACGCAGGGATAACTGCTCTACAAAAATTAGTATGTGTGAGACAAACTTTTTGTAAACTTAGAGGAATTATTTTCTTCCTGTTTGAATTACACTTTGATAAGAGAATTACTACTTCTAACCTCATGAAAGAAATTAAACATTCTAAATTTAATTATACTAAATGTAGATAAGATACTTCAATTAGAAATGATGTATATGGGGTGCCTGGGTGGCTCAGTCATTAAGTGTCTGCCTTCGGCTCAGGTCATGATCCCAGGGTCCTGGGATCGAGCCCCGCATCGGGCTCCCTGCTCAGTGGGAAGCCTGCTTCTCCCTCTCCCACTCCCCCTGCTTGTGTTCCCTCTCTCGCTGTGTCTCTCTCTGTCAAATAAATAAAATCTTTAAAAAAAAAAAAAAAAAGAAATGATGTATAATACTATCTGTGTCCCAAACTCAAGAGAGTTTAAGCATTCCTGATCCTTTCTAGGATTTGCCCATCTAGAACAGGTAATAACATAATCTTCATTATGCTTTGGAAGACTCACTGAATTAATTAATTAGCTGTGCTTTCTAAGGCTTCCCCCATCTGTGCAAGTAGTTAATTAAATAAGAAAAGCATACCATATTCCAGAGGTAGATGAAGGCTGCAGGTCTCTAAAAGGTGCTGTGAATAGGTTACATTATTAGAAAACTACCTTTCCCTAAATGGAAACAACTCAACTCCTTAAAACAGAAAACAGTATTACAGTTTCTGAGTTGGTAACTACTTATTAGGAGCTTGGCTATTAATTTTTAAAATACACTAAAACAGCTACACATATTCATGAATGCTTGTTTTCTGGGGGCTTGGATGAAAATGGAAATATACGTGATGGATTTCTTTTTTTTTTTCTTTTTTTATTTTTTAAAGATTATTTTTTATTTATTTGACAGAGAGAGATACAGCAAGAGAGGAAACACAAGCAGGGGGAGTGGGAGAGGGAGAAGCAGGCTCCCCGCTGAGCAGGGAGCCCAATGCGGGGCTCGATCCCAGGACCCTGGGACCATGACCTGAGCCGAAGGCAGGTGCTTAATGACTGAGCCACCCAGGTGCCCCTACGTGATGGATTTCTATAGACAAATCCTTATCCCGACTTTCACTTCATTTGGAATAAATTAATTAATTTACAAACTGAAGTATCAAGTAGATAAAAACTCCAACACCAAGTTGGCCAGGTCAAACTTAAGAAGGACAATAAAAGAGACTTAGAATAAATGTTCTATATTCTTCTTCCAATAAAGTTTCCTTTTTGTGTCTTGCAACCTAGTCATGAAGATCAGCAGAAAGAGCACACCAAATACTGTAGGAAGTCATTATAGAGCTGATTTTCAAATGCAAACTGAAGCCAAGACCAGGTAACCCAGTGCGTACACATATTTATATATGTTTATGTTTGTGTGCATCCATATTTATATATGAAAATGAATGTACCACCCACTTATGCTGGCCTTTCCCCTATAAATATGTATACACATAGGATTTTTAAACATTAATTAGCTCCAGATCTGACGGAAGGTCTCCCCTCCCACAAATATGGCTTCTGCACAGGCACCTCTCATGTGACTTGGGGATTTATGAAAAGAAAATGGGCTGGATACCAATCCTCTTGAAACATTTTGCTTGGATTTTTTTTTTTTTGAGATATAATTCACATACTATAAAATTCATCTTTTTAAAATGTACAATTCAGTGGTTTTAGTACATTCACGAAGTTGTGCGACCGTTGCCACTATCGAGTTCCAGAACGTTTTTGTGTTTAGGGTTCTAAAATTTAAATTTATACCAATATAATTCATCTCGTTCTTTGTGGTCGAGACTTAAGTGTTAGATACGGGTGAGTATAGTGACATCACTTGAAAATGTAGATATTGGCATCTGTCCTAAAAATAAAACACATATTTGGATAGATACAGCAAGAATGTGATGGCTGAGAGCTGCCTCTGAATCGCTGGTCTTTCATCCCACCTCTGGCTTCCATGCGAGAGCCCTTTTTGTATGCCAAGGGAAACAGCATCAAACCGAAAAATCTCTTAGAATATTTTATTGTATGACATTTCTGGGCCTTCAAAAAAAAAAAAAAAATTGACACAACTTTCCTAACTCCCTTGCCGTCTAGTGAGCTAGGGGGCGAAACATGTCATTTTAAGCAGAATGGACCTTCATGGTTGAGGAGGGCTTGTTAGTGAACTGGTATAAATTCCGAGTTGATGCCCATGAAGAAGATCTTCCCAAGTTGTTCTTAAGAATTTGCACAACTAGGTTCCCAGTCCAAGATCTACGAATTATAAAGTGCTCATTCCAGGGACATAGATCTTATTCTTGACAGGATTAAATTTAGAAGAGGCTAAGAGGTATGTCTTTCCTACTTTAAGGTCATTATAATTAGTTTCTTAAACTAGATATTGACTATCTGAAAGAACGTCTGGGGATGGTTGGAAACTATTTTGTCAACTGTCACCTTGAAAGTGTAATTATAATTTGAGGACTGTAACTTTACCAAGTATATTGCCAATATAGATATCTAGACATTAAAAGGGTATAGAAATATTAGATGTATTGACAAGCTATTACAATAATACAAAAGAAATAGCTATAGAGCATATCTGATATGTGTAAGTTAAAAGGAGTATCTGTTTTCAAAACAAAACAAAACAAAAAAAGTTTAATTCTACTTTGGTCCCTCAGTAAAATGTGCACATATTGAAAGTCTTACATGTGAGAAGTACTCTTTAAAAAATAATATGCACTGTACTATTTATACATATCTACTTTGATACGAAAAGGATTTAAGAAACAGTACCAAGTTCAGTCCCAGACTGATTTTAAATATACAATTTTAGTCTTTCGTTGCCTTCTCCTCTATTTTAAAGCAATCTTCCCAGATTTTATTTGTAATGATGGCAACTAAGAAAATTAGAATGATCATATAAGCAGTAGGAGGGCTTCATCTGGGATCCTTAAGACTAGTTTAAAATTACTGCTGCAAGCCATTCTAAAGCAGCATGTGACATGAGCTACATTAAAACTGGTTTTATTGAGGGCGGTGGTGGTGGTGGAACTGAGCTTCAAACCTTATTCTGTGAGTCCCTTGTGGGTTAATAGGTATCTACCCGAGCAGTACATGGGCTCTTCTTCTCAGTTTTTTTTTTTTTTAAAGATTTTATTTATTTATTTGACAGAGAGAGACACAGCGAGAGAGGGAACACAAGCAGGGACAGTGGGAGAGGGAGAAGCAGACCTCCCACTGAGCAGGGAGCCCGATGTGGGGCTCGATCCCAGGACCCTGGGATCATGGCCTGAGCTGAAGGCAGACGCTTAACGACTGAGCCACCCAGGCGCCCCTCTTCTCAGTTCTTTACCCTGTTTTATAAACAAGGGGAGAAACATACTGCTGTCAGGCTACTGGGGAGCAACCTTGGGAGAAGTGTGAAGAAGATAAGCGAGGGACTGGTAGAGCAGATCCACGCAAGGGGATGTTATTCTGGTAATAATACCTGGGTAAGGGCAGGCCGTCGGCCTACTTAGGCTAATAACAACCATTTACTGAACGCTAGCTATGTGCTAGGTACTTAGCACACAACGTCCTCATCTTTGCAGAAGCCCTGTAAGGAAATGAGTAAGCTCCTGCATGTTTTACAGACCAGGAAGCAGCTCGCTAATGAGCCCGGGATGCAGAACAATGCGACAGAGGTATTAAAACCCCCCAATGGGGATAACAAATCCTGTGCTTTTTTTTTTTTTTTTCCTGGAAAGCCAGGATTTGAACTCAGGTCTGACCACATCACCCACCTACTATTCCATGGCCCACTCAGGTCAGCAGCGGAGACAAGAGGGACTGTGACTCCAGCTGCCCCTGGTGACTTCTCTGACCACGTGAGGGCAGCTCGAGTTACAGAAGTGGCTGTCATCCCGCAGTGGGGGTTCATTAACAATGCCGCCCCAGTACTTTTCCTGGAAGGATATGTTGGCATTGGTGGTGGTTGGTGTGAAAATACAATATTCCCTAATCCCAGGGTTACTGACATGAAGCAGGAGGGAACCATAATGCACCTGTAGGATTCTGAGGAATTAAAACATGTTCAAGAGAGACAATAATGTGTCAGCTGGAGAAAATAAGTTCGAAATCAGTGTTTCGCCAGCACTGCATCATGGGAACAGTGTTGCTAACTATCACTGAAGAGATCTATTGATGTGAATGGCCCAATTTTTTACAAATACTACAATTCACTAAGCTATTAAACTGAAATCAGCTTTGATTCTGAAACTGGATACTGTAGTGAAATGTCACTGTTACTCAGATTTGTGGAAATAAATGTTGCAACAAACACCGTTACTATGCTCTGTTAACCTTTGTGGGTTTTATTTTTCCTTCCAAATGAGTTTGTATGTTTAACAGTTGCTACAGACAGAGGAAAGTCTGAAACATTCTTGTGCCCGGCTTGGAAGAGTTCACCTTCTACAAGTCCTTGTGGACGTGACCGTGCACAGCTAACACAGTCCTGTGCCACTTTCCTTGTTCTCTCATTTTTGAAAGTAGTCGATAGCCACTTTCTCTCTTTCTTTTTCCCTTTCTCTCAGCTTCTTATGAAGATTCCAAGTATAAATGCAACAGGTGGAGTTACCTACAAATATACAAACTGAAAGAAAAGAAATATTATGGTTGGCTACGCCAGAGTTTCCTGAAATGAAAACATACCTGGACATTTATCAAGGTCAGAGAGCATCTAAGTCAATCAAGAAGGAACCGAGGGAGCTGAACCGGCCACTACTGCTCCTTTAGGGTACAGAGGCACTTTGCTCCCATGGGTGACCCGCGCCTCCCCTACCTTGTATCTATCCATCGGGTCTTCCTGCTGCAGCTGACTCTCTCGCATTGTCTGATATTCTTTCTCATATTTCTTCAGTTTCTTGGTTGGTACCTACAGGGATCAGAAGAAAAGCATGTTAGACAAGGACATGATTTAGGAAAACATTTTCTGATACGGTTCCCAATTAAGTCTCTGGTATTTTAATGGCACACACCCAACTCAAAGTAGGGGGGGAAAGTCTAGATCTGAGAGGAAGGGTCTGCAAACTTTTTCTGTCAAGGCCTAGATAGTATATTTTAGGCTTTGGGGGCCCCACAGTCCGGGTCAAAGCCACTCCACTCTGTTGTCACCTCAGAGAAATGGCTGTCATTAGTGATAAGTAAACAAACAAGAGTGGCCATGTCCCAACGAAACTTTATTTACAAACATCCATTTCTGTGCTGCAACACAGTTATGTCGTAACTGTTTTTTTGTAAATGTGTTTAATAGTGCTATTAATTCTAACCACTTCTCAGTAAAATTCATGCATAGCCTTCTACCATACTGAAAAGGAAAACTGTTTTATAAAGGTAAAAAACTGAGCAACAAAGAATATTTTTAAATAGAGTCAATATATTGTACCCAAGAGAAAGAAGATTCTAAAGTCTGTCACTAAAAACTCCCAACAAATAACAGAATCGTGCTGTGTGAAATAACAGAACATCATCTAAATGACTCATCTATTTCTTATTAAAATTGTGTCATCTTTAAAAGACAGTAGTCTACTCTTCTCTGAAAAAAAAAAAAAGACTAGGATTTACAGAATCTTAGAATTCTAAAAATAAACAAATAAGCATAACACAGAATAAAGGTCATAGAATTTGGCCCTAGATAGATCAGGGTCTGAATGCCTACTATTGTTTTCTTTTATTAACTATGAAAGCTCTTGGCAAACCAGTATTTAACCTCTCTTGGTCTGAGTTTCTTCATCTGTAAAATGGCAAACAGATTTCTGCTTCATAATGGCTGTCAGGAGAATTAAATGCTGTTAACACAGGCAAAGTATCTAAAATATTGCCTGTTTCTGGAAGTTTTTTTTAAAAAGTATTCAATAAAATTAATGTATTATCATCTATGTTCCATATGACAGAGTGAGTTTACTTTTAGACTTTCCTTGGACAATCAAAATTATAGAATTCCTTTCAACATCAAAATCTTTATTTGATGTTTAGGTGCTAAAGTAAGTGACTTGAAATGAGGAAAAAGCTTATCTAACTTTTTAAAAGACAACAAATGTGTTATTTTGCTGGATTCTTGGGGACTTGAAGGCAATTGTTGATGCTCCTTAGTAACCATCGTCATGAGACCTACCTAAGTCGCTGGCCCATAGGAGGCTCTCAGCAGACTGTTTCTTGTTGAGTTCAAAATATGGTATTTAGAAAACATGTAATATGTGTGTGAGAATCTGGCCAGAGAATCTGTTAAATAAAAAGCAAAGACGCCATGTGTCATGCCCCGTCTTATTCTAATGGCTCTGTTCTTCCATCCAGGAGCATTCTCAAGTACTGGAATTACCTGCTTCTCACCACAACTGGGAAATTTCACAAACTCAGTCCAAACTGGAGACAGTGGAAATCATTCCACAACCACATGATGACAATATTCATCTGGCTGATGGGGGAGTTTCCCCAGTGAAACAAGAAGTTAAGGACAGTTTTCAGGGTATAACTGAATTGCAAAACCACTGCTGAATATGGTCATGAGAAACTAATTTTTAATTACTCCATCTCCAGAGACTTTCAACAGCACACGGTGATGAACCAGAGTGCAAAAGACAGGGAGGCACCACCTGCCCTCAAGATCCTCAGATAGACCAGGAAAATACATGTGGTCATGTGCCAACAAGACAGCAGCAACAACATTATTTCTTCCTGACTTTAATTGGGGCCCTCTATTTCCTCTAGCTGTCTCTTTTCTGGATGTATTAATCATACACTCCAAAAACCAAAAACACTCTTAAGATGAAGTGGTGAGTCCCTGGCACTGAAGTAGCCCAGAGTTGAGGACAAAGGGAAAAAAGTCTCAGTTCTAAGCAATGACAGGTGTTTCCAAGGCATTCCTAGGAACAGGATCCAGGGGAGAAGTGAATACTGTGGGGATGGTGCCGTGCAGCAGCCATTTACCCACAACATCGGAAGTATGTCAGCATCTCTGCAAATGAGCACGGGTACCGAGGGGTACACCAAGCTGAACATCAGTCCTATGTGGAGGTATTTTCTACTGGTCCTAAAATGGACCCATTTACCAATGACTGATTACAAATTGCAAGCTTATTTCTAGGAAATTTCTTCTAAAACCACATTTTTGAAATTCAAAGTGTTACAGAGGTTTTTTTTTCCATGTAAAAAAGTGTCCTTTGAAAAGTCAGTTTTGCTACTTATGTTAAGAGGTTCATTTCAATGTGAAATTTTTTAAAAATGCATTAAACACGGGGCGCCTGAGTGGCTCAGTCATTGGGCGTCTGCCTTTGGCTCTGGTCATGGTCCCGGGGTCCTGGGATCGAGCCCTGCATCGGGCTCCCTGCTCAGCGGGAAGCCTGCTTCTCCCTCTCCCACTCCCCCTGCTTGTGTTCCCTCTCTCTCTCTCTCTCTCTCTCTCTCTATTAAATAAATAAATAAATAAAATGCATTAAACACCCTCAATAAGCTAATCCTTTCCCATCTGGCTGAGATTCTAGGATGTTTGGCTTCATCTTGTTCAGGGAAACAGAGCAGGTTCCCAGAACAATATGTTGCTAGGAAACCTTCCAAGCTTATTTATCTTGTGCTGTGGGGTGATATTGAGCATCCACCTGTGATTGGCACAAAGTGAGATGGGGGTAGGGGGGAGGAGGAAGGTGAGCTGATATGAAACTGTTATTTATGAGATAATCAAAGAACATAGGCTGTCAGAGTTTTTAAAGCTGTATTTCAGGACAAAATTGATTTTATTTTAGGGAATGTAATATTGAGCTTGAAATTTTTCTTAGCAGAGAAAGGAATAAAATACCTCTTTAGCATGTAGTTTTAATTAAAAGAACAGAAAGTCATTAAGAATTACTAGAATTGATCCAATTATTATCTCAAGAGTAGTACAGGTATCTCTCCCCTTAAGTTAAATATTTTTAATGTAAATGTGCACTTGAAGAATCACTGATCCTTTCAAATGTCTACCTAATGGGAGTGGGGAGGGGCTTCTCCCTCTACCTGCCCAATACCCTCTATTTGACTAAATTCAGGAAATGTACTCAAAGAATCCACAATTGTTTGATAAGGGCAGTGGATAATGAGCATTCACCAACTCAAAATGGTATTTATTAAGAACAACCCCAAAAGAGAAAAACTCTGGCAAGACAATCCCAAGTATGACAGCAATCATTTAAATAATCAGCCAAGACCTGACATTCTGGACTTGACAACTACATTTGGGGAAGTAGGCATTTAAAATAGAAGCAGTGTTTTAATGTTTTGAGTATTTCACGGTATTTAGATTATTTCACAATATGCTTAACCCTGACATTTAAATTCATAACATAGCCATTTACTTAGAAGTAGTAAGTTGGAGCTGGAAGGACCTTTGGAGACTGTCTGTCTGGTAGGATCCCTGTCTTCAGGATGAGGGAAGTGAACCCACATGGCTGAGAACACTGGATTGAGCCAGCAGGTTGTGACAGAGTGTTCTGGAATATCTGGAATATGGGTGGGTCCACTGTCTCTCTGGCCTGTACTCTCTTCTGGTATTGGGCTGTCAGGAGAAGTGTATTTCCCAGTATTCCTTTAGTCATGTGAATGCCATTGTCATTATTTTTGTCACATCCAAACACATTTTTCTATGATTTTTCCTTAAATCAACTGATTTTCTTACACAATATTACAAGAAAAATATTTTGGAAGCAAGAGTCAATATAGACAACTATGGCAGACAAAAAAAAATGCCCCCCCTGAAAGATGTCTGCATCCTAACGCCCAGAACCTGTAACTATGCTTCCTTCCGTGGCAAAATGGATTCTGTAGATGTGTTTGAGGGTAAGGACCTTGAGATGGGGAAATGATCTTGGACTTTCTGGGTGGGCCCAATGATATCCTACAAGTCACTAGAAGAGGAGAAATTTGGGGGCGCCTGGGTGGCTCAGTCGGGTAAGCATCTGCCTTAGGCTCAGGTCATGATCTTAGGGTCCTGGGATCAAGCCCCACACGTTAGGCTCCCTGATCAGCAGGGAGTCTGCTTCTCCCTCTCCCTCTCCCCCTCCCCGCTGCTCGTTTTCTCTCTCTCTCTCAAAGAAATAAAAATCTTAAAAAAAAAAAAAAAAAGAGGAGAACTTTTCCAGACTTCAGTCAGAGGAGATGTGACTATTGCGGAAAAGCCAAAGAAATTTGATGTTGCTGGCTTTGAAGCTGAAGGAAGAAGTGAATGTGGGCAGCCTCTAGAAGCTGGAAAAGGCAAGGACAGACTGCAGACAGGAATGCAGTCCTGCTGACACCTTGATTTTAGCCCTAATGAAACTGGTCAGACTTCTAACCTACAGAACTGTAAAATAATAAATGTATAAAGCTCTTTAAAGCCTCTGAATTTGTAGTTATTTGCTGTGGTAACAAGAGGAAACTAATCCAATAACATATTATAAATCATAACAACTATTAATTAAACTACCAAATGTTTACAAACAAAACTCAGTTGAAAGTCTTAACACTTTTGCTGAAAGCAAGATAAAAACTTCCTGCCTGCTTCGTTTTACAACCAATTGCAAATTATGTCAATATAAAGTAACCTGGATACTGTCCGCTCTTGTGTTACAAACAGCAGAATGGCAGTAAGCAGAAAATAAAAGCAACTCCATCCCAGCCAATGTGTAGATTCATTCAGCCCCGTCCTGCCTTCTCCCTCTTACCGCTAATGGCAATGAGTTGTGGCATTTCTTAAACCGTATTCGGTTTTTGCTAAGGATCTGTACAATGTCCCCCAAATATTTTCTACTACACTTTATCATATTCCATTTTTAAAATGTCTGTTCAGACCTTCTAAAATGATTTCATGAGCAGCAGTTTGAAGGACATGCACTAAATCAAGGAGGCTTTTTCATCTGCTCCCCTGATGCTCATACTCACTGGGCTGTAACACTAAATCACTGGGGAGGCTCTATTAACTCCTGTCCTGGTCACCAATGCAGTCACCTGCCATGTACTGAGGAAAGTGGGTCCTATTCAGCTGTTACCAGGAAATACATAGAAAAGAGCTTTATGAACTTCAGGGAAAGAGGGTGGTGAGGGGGTGTTCAGGGAGTGGTGGGAGAGTGCTCCACGGTGACTCTGGGTAACAGGGAAGAAGAAAGCACAGTAGTTGCTAGTTTGCTTTATTCTTTCTCTCAAAGTTCATCATGCCATCATGCCGGCCTCAGCTGGAGATGTGGGAGAGGAAGACTGAAGAGGAGTATGCTCAACTTTCTTTTCCCATGCTCTCCCTCTTTTCATCTAAAGCATATATTTATTTTTAATTATGACTCTGATAGAATGAAAATATTTGTGTGTATATACATAGTTTTTTGTTGTGTATCAATTACTTTTTGGTGAACTTAAGAATCTTTATCTCACTAATGATACCTAGTTGGGCTATTGCCTTATTTTTACTTTTATTACATTGAGTACTCCTTATTAATACTTGAATTTCATGTGCATTAGTTATTTTTAATAAAACATACTTCTCTCACATACATGATTTGGTTTCCTGATTATCAAATGTAATCTTTATACATTTAAGGAGTTTATTTATTTATTTTTTTTAAAGATTTTATTTATTTATTTGACAGAGAGAGACACAGCGAGAGAAGGAACACAAGCAGGGGGAGTGGGAGAGGGAGAAGCAGGCTTCCCACCGAGCAGGGAGTCCGATGCGGGGCTCGATCCCAGGAACCTGAGATCATGACCTGAGCCGAAGGCAGACGCCCAACGACTGAGCCACCCAGGTGCCCCTACATTTAAGGAGTTTAGATGCCTTTTAAAACAACACAGATCTGAAACTCTGGGTTGTAACTAATGGAATAATAGAACTCTGAAGAAACCCATTAGATTAACCTAAGGGAAACTTACACAGAAAAGAGGAAAATGACACAGCATAGCTGAATACACATGTGGAGAATTTTCAGCCTGGCCTACATTCTGTGATGTATATGTCATGATTTGGGGCATATGCCGATCTTATGGAACGGTACTTCAATTTTGTGAAAAATGGATTCCGAATTTAACTAGAGAAAAGAATCTAGGAGCTACTAGTGTTTCTCAAGGTGGGAGTACTATTGGCGTTTTGGGTGGAACGATCTGGGGTTGCCTTAGACTTTACTTCCCATTTCTGAGCCCCTAGTATCCTTGGCCCATGTATGATGTCGTCTCTTAAATGCTGGTAGGGCCCTCCAGTCATTGGTACAATGAGGATGCCCACACGGCTTTCCAGAGAGGGAGGGGAGGGCGCTAGGGGATGGGAGATAGGAAGGGAGACACTTGAGAAAAAGTGGGATTTGTTCAGAAAACCTCTGCACTGTGCTGACAATAAAGACAAGGGGAGGCCCAGCCCGGCGCGGGAGGTTTTCAGCACTGCATTCACATAACTCTCATGTCCGCTTCCTTCTATTCTGTTTTTGATCAGCAGTGATTGGCACGAAGAGAAACACAAAGTGCCTGCGTGTCAAAGAGTTCCCTAACAGTGTTAGGGCTATAATTTAGAAAATTATACATTTAAGCCTCTCAACAACTCTGGGAGGTATTATTTGGATTTTACAAATAAGAAAACTGAAGAGAGGTAACTTTCCCGAGATCACGCAGCTGGTAAACAGAAAGGCAGAAATGGGATAGAGGCTGCCATCCACCTTCAGCCTCTGTCCTCTTGGGCCCACTTTGCTCCACTGCCCGGGACCCCTGAAGGCAACGCTCCTCAAGAAGCTGACCTCTAGATGTGGTGCCAAATACGTGTCTAATGAATACAGAGTTTCATAAGTGCAGGAAAACCACATCAGTACATATGTTTATAAAAGGTACAAGAGGAAATTTGTTGGGGGGCGGAGAGGAGCACCTGTGAGGTGGATTTTCATTATGACTGGCTTATGGAAGCTTTCTTGCCCAGTTAAAAAAGCGCATTTCCCCGGTGCTAAATTTTAACAATGGGCTAGTCCCTTGTCAGAGCTATTATTCAAAACTTGATGAATCTGCTTCTCTATTTCAAAAATAAGATACAAAAATATTTATTAATGGATGCAAATGCTGGCAAAGTAGATCACTATTTAAAAAAAAAAAAAGCTGCCGGGGTGCCTGGGTGGCTCAGATGGTTAAGCATCTGCTTTCGGCTCGGGTCATGATCCCAGGGTCTTGGGATCGAGCCCCACGTCTTGCTCCTCAGCCCCCCGGGGAGCCTGCTTCTCCCTCTGCCTCTCCCCCTGCTTGTGCTCTCTCTCTCTCTGTATCTCTGTGTCTCGAATGAATAAATAAAACCTTTAAAAAAAAAAAAAAGCTGCCAAGATCTGTTTAATATTTTCCTGACAGTCAGCAGTCTGAATGTCTAAAAATTTAATAAGCCAAAGGTACTAGAAATTATGTATTGCTCTTGCTCACTTCGGATAATTTCTTTTTTTTTTTTAAAGATTTTATTTATTTATTTGTGAGAGAGAATGAGAGACAGAGAGCACGAGAGGGAGGAGGGTCAGAGGGAGAAGCAGACTCCCCGCTGAGCAGGGAGCCCGATGCGGGACTCGATCCCAGGACTCCAGGATCATGACCTGAGCCGAAGGCAGTCGCTTAACCGACTGAGCCACCCAGGCGCCCCACTTTGGATAATTTCTTAGGAAGAATATAAATGATCCCATTTTAATATATTAACCATCAGAGGAAAAAATAGGTAACTATGGCATCACATTTCTTGGTGATCTGGAGTTGTAGGGGGTTGAGAGTTTCCAACTCAGAGTCAGTTCTGCAAGGACCTGTCAAGATCTGGACAGAAAGTGGATCCGTGGCGAACAAAATTCTAACAGTGAATTTGCAGTAGCCTCAATACTTTGGAAGAACAAGATGGGAGGGGTCAAGAGAAGAAGAGGGGCCATGTCCTATTAGACTTCACTTAATCCTCTTCTCAGTGTTCAGCAAAAGAAGCTACTCTGACTCTCTTCTGAGCTGTGGGCGGGGGGTGGGGGGGGAGGACGGACAGAGGCAATGATACTTCACTCCATGAGATTGGGGGGAAAAACCTTCAGAGACCATAAGAACCTATAAATGATTATTAACTGTATTCTTTATTGAAGTTTAGTTGACATATAACATTACATTAGTTTCACGTGTATGATATAATGATTCAGTATTTGTATATATTAAATGATATGATGATCACCTCAATAAGTCTAGTTAACATCTGTCTCCTATATAGTTACACAAATTATTTTTATGTGATGAGAACTTGGAAGATCTACTCTCTTAGCAAGTTTCAAATGTGCAATGCAGCATTATTAACTACACTCACCATGCTGTACATTATTTCCCTAAGGACTTATTTATTTTATAACTGGGAGTTTGTACCTTGTGACCCTCTTTACCCATTTCGCCCACCCTCCATCCTCTGCCTCTGGCAAGTTGTATTCTAGTAAGGAATATAATGGCTTAAGGGGGCGGGTACAAGGAAAGTACTTATCTCTTGTAACACTAACATAGCTCCTGAGGCTTACAGAATCAAATTACTAGGCATTCTCTTCCTGAATTCACACATCATAGTCTGCAGTGTGGCACCTGCCTCATCTCATCCGGCATGTTCAGCTTTCCAATGACTCAAGCCTAATGGTGCACACACCTGTGACAGATTTCTGGACTCATTAATGAATAATTGTATGATGCAAGTCACTTTCCAACATTCATAGCTCAATCCTGAATGTAGTATGCTCATCAAAGTATCTATGAAAGCTTCTGAAATACCAATTTCTAATTTCTTTACCACATTCTAATATAAGCTGTCTGTTCCCCATGCTGTAGCAGATTTAAGAAACCGTGGCATTTTATAGAAACTGCTTAACTATTCATTTCTAATTTCTCATCTCCAGTCCTATGAATCTAATCTCATTTACTTTTTTTTATGGACCTCCTTGGTATTCTGCATGAGCTTTCCTATCAATAAATGACATTTGGAGGTGGAGTAATTTCTTTACTATCCAAATGCTGACAACTTCTATTTTATAGTTTCTAGCTGAACTCAACCTACCTATCCACCTGCTAACTTCATATCATCTTTTAGATATTTCACATAGGAGACATTTTAAACCTGGACACATCACCCACTGTCTAACCCCAACCAGTCCTCCCACTGTTCGTCTTCCATCCAGATGCTCAAGCCAGAAACCCCAAAGTCGTCTGTGACCCCTCCCCTGACCAAGGATCATGAAATCAATCACTAGATTCTACAGAACATGCCTCCAAATGTCTCCTAGCTTGTCTTCTTCTTTTGAACCTAATGACATTGCCCAAGTTCAAGCCATAATCCCCTTTCATCACTGCAAGAAGCTCCAAACTGGGCTCTCTGTATCTGTCCTTGCTCTACTCCAAAACTTTTTTCCATAGGGCAGCCAATGTTTTTTCAGAATGCAAATCTGTTATCTTTCCTCTTCCTGAATTTTTCAATTGCTTCCTGTTGCATTTAGGACAAAGAGAGGAATACCTGACATAACTCTGCTGGTCCTATAGGATCTGGTCTCTATCTACTTTCCCCCTCTCACTCTCTATGTCTGTATTTTGCAAAATTGGGGTTCAACCATCCCAGGAAGTACATGAAAGGATCCAAATAGATGCAAAAGGCAATTATTAGAATTTTTAGTTCTATTTTTTTTAAAGATTTTATTTATTTGAGAGAGAGAGTGCACACAGGGGGAGGGGCAGAGGGAGAGAGAGAGAAGCAGACACCCTGCTGAGCAAGGAGCCCAATGTAGTGCTCAATCCCAGGACGCTGAGATCATGACTTGAGCCAAAATCAAGAGTCAGCCGCTTAACCAACTGAGTCACCCAGGTGCCCCTCTAGGTTCTATTTTTTAACCAGCTTTCTTTCTTTCCTTCTTTCTTTCTGTTTTTTTAACCTGATCTTCTTAAAATGTCTATTTTGTGTGCCCATTAATTTATTAAAAAATGAATATGTATATTGGAATATGTATATTGGAAGTATATGCTTAAATTACTTTTACTGACAGGGATGCATAATCAAAAGAGTTAAGGGGTCACCAGTCTCTACTGTAGACATACTGGCTTCTTTTACTTGTTTCTGCACATCATATTCTGTCCTATCTCGGGATTTTGAGTATGCTATTGCTTCTGTTGGGATGGATTCAGCATATTCACCTCAAGATTCTAATTGGAAGGTCTAAGGTATGATCAGGCACCTCTAATTTTATAAACCTCAGGCAATTCTGCTATATTGTATTCTCCATTTGAAAACCATGGAATTTATCAAGTGCTAAGGGAGTGGGGCACAAGCTAGAGAGGCTTTTAATGAACTGGCCTGAGAACATAATCACCAGTTTCTAAGGGAATATCCATTCTGTGTTTCAAACAACCAATTTATAAATAAACTTTAGGAGAGAATAAATTTGTAATATCAGGAAGGACTATTTTTAATGTTTGAAAATACTTCAAGACTCTATTATATAAACAGTTCGGCTGTAAGGACACAATGAAGTTTAAAAGGGAAAAATTGGGGTGCCTGTGTAGCTCAGTTGGTTAAGAGTCCGACCCTTGATCTCAGTTCAGGTCTTGATCTCAGGGTTGTGAGGCTGGGCATGGAGCCCACTTTAAATAGACAGATAGATAAGGAAAAATCATATGCTTCAAGAATAATTATTTGAGCAATAGAGTTTCTCTTCAATATTATATGTAGAGTAGTTTAGGGTTAAATAGGCTTGCATTTGAAATCCTTCTCTGTCAAATACTACCTATGTAATTCTAGAAATGAATCACTTAAACCTCTTATTCAGAGCTTCAATTATTTATTTTTTAAAATGAGGGTAACACAAATCACAACTACTGTGACCACCTCCTTTTATTGAGCGCATAATGCAGGCCAGGGCACTGGGCTAAGCACTTAACATACTTTGTATTATGTAAGCCTCACAAAGTTGAGTTGGGTCTACTGTACTCATAGCTATCAAATAAATATACTGAGGAAAACCAAGTAACATGAAAAGGGACCATAATAATGACTGACCCAACAGGCCTTCTGGCTCCAAGGTCAAGCCATACTTGCAATATGTTCCATGCCTGTCCTTTACACTGCCTGTCACTATCCGGAACACACAGCTCTCAAACCCAGGGCCCTTCTCATCAGTAACCCAGCTAGTCAACTGCAGGATGGCGGAGATACTATTTTAACACACGAGTAGGAGGTAACGAACCTAAGATATCAGCCATATTACCTAGCATCAAGTAGGAGCTCAGAAAAGTATAAACACCTTCACCCCGAATTTTCTGGGCAAGCCAGAAAAAAGAGAAGGTCAAACAGACCCTAGGGTGGTTGAACCAGGGATTTAACTCTGGGAGAAGCCTGTATAGAATTTTTATAAAGTCTCAAGAGGCGGCAGACTGAAATCCTGTATTTTCCTCCTCTCCCAGCCACCTGAAGAAAAGTACTGAGGCAGAAACCACTCAGGAGATTTACAGGGTAAAGCAAATTAACTTCAGGTACTGGGAACAGGCAGCGCTTAGATGGAACATTTTTTGAGGCCTATTGTTTCATTGAGAATGCCTTTCTTCTCTGTGTATGATTTCTTGGATTTCTTTCTTTCTGTCCCCACAGCTTCTCATCCTGATTTGTACAAAAACTGCCCAGTTCTTTTCTGCACCCACATGCAACACCTGCAGCTTGTTCACTAGCACAACTATACTGGCTTTTAAATCTATTTTTCTCAGATTCTTTGCACTTGAAGGAGAGAAAAAAAAAAAAAGACATTTGCCTGTTTATCTTTTTAGTAGTAAGAATTCTTATCTCACTGTATCCTCTTTATTTTTTTTTAGATTTTATTTATTTATTAGAGAGAGAGATGAGCGAGAGAGAGAGAGCATAAGCAGGGGGAGGGCAGGCAGAGGGAGAGGCAGGCTCCCCGCTGAGTAGGGAGCCCGATGAGGGACTCGATCCCAGGGCCCCAGGATCACGATCTGAGCTGAAGGCAGACGCTTAACCAACTGAGCCACCCAGGCACCCATTATATCCTCAACTTTAGATTGAATTATGAAAATTCTGTTATTTTCTCTTTGTAAAAATTAAGAAGCAATAATATCTTAAGTTAGTATACCAGGGGCGCCTGGGTGGCTCAGTCGTTAAGCGTCTGCCTTCGGCTCAGTTCATGATCCCAGGGTCCTGGGATTGAGCCCCACTTCGGGCTCCCTGCTCAGCGGGGAGCCTGCTTCTCCCTCTCCCACTCCCCCTGTTTGTGTTCCTTCTATTGCTGTCTCTCTCTGTCAAATAAATAAATTTTAAAAAATTTAAAAAAAAAGTTAGTATACCATAATGGATGTTTCTTATTTCTTTGATTTTGGGGAGAGACGCTCAACATCCACTGAAATATCTTAAGTAAAATTCCACTTCTAAGTAAGTTTTAGTTAGAAATTTATCACTTAAATTTTTTATTATAGTGCTTAGGAAATAACAGAATGACTACCGAGTGCTAAAAATTAAGACGGTAAGATGGTATGTAATACCCTAAATCTGGTTACATGTTGAATGGTGCTGGTCTGATTCCAGGGAGTAGATTAACCAGATGTAGTCCCAAAACTGGGCTGCAGAAAGCTGATATAGCTATGCATTCAAAGCAAGCTAATCAAGCTTATTTAAAACTAGACAATGATATGGGAGAGAAGGAATGGCAAGAGAACCAAGCAGGACACTGTTCTTTATTATAATCAAATGCTATGTTCATTATAATAATAACGACCTTTGCAGCACGGAATGCAAAGAAATCCGAAACAGTACTTTTGTGTCAGTTGTTGTTGGCAATTAGAACAAAAGTAAATACATATCTCTTGCTAAGAGTTCTCATAGTAGGTGGAAGGCTGTAGATGTTTGTGCTGTAAGACATTTAATTCAAGACTAATACGCTGAGACAATCTGAATAATTCTGTCTTTAGAAAGATTCAACTTTACCAGACTGAGAGGGACAAAACAGTGGGAAAGAGAGAGAAATGGGAGCTTTTCCTGTATTCATCTGCCTTTAAAGGCAGGAAGTAAAGTTGATTAGTCCACAGCAGCAGAGGATCATCCTGCATGATGGCCGCTTTGCCATTTGTATACATCACTTTTGAACATGGGAAGGAAAACTCATCCCTACTTTGCATTTTTAAAAATCATCCATTCACTCACTCATTCGACACATGTTTATGGACTACCTCCTATGTAGCAGGCATAGCCATCCAGGAACAGTCTGGTGGGGAGAGAGTCTTTAGAGAAATAATCACATGATTTAAATCAACGCTGCCCTTACAAGTAAGCTAAGTGCTGCGAGGGAAGCGTAAAGATGGAGGGATGATGGCGCCTGCGGCTCTAATTCTGATTGCATCTCCAAGGAGTGACAATGAACGTGAGGAGTAAGTTAGCCAGTGAAGAGTGGGGAGAATAAGTGTTCCCAGCAGAGGGGGAACAAAGAGCACAGGATGGGAAAGAGCCAGACTGGCTCCATAATTTGCCACGACAAGTACAAAATGAAAATTGAGACCCCTGTTTAAAGAGTGGTAATTTCAAGATGGTAGAGCATTCAACCAAGTGTAGGGACCTGTGCAACTGGACTGGCCGCATGCCCACGAAGCTGACTCTGGAAAAGAGGGCCAGTCTGAGGGACCATAGGCCAGCTGAAGCACCAGCGGGACAGAAAAGGCTAGCTGAGGCTGAAGAAATATGGGAGGCACACAGGCATAAACCCAAGGAACAGGGCCTCCAGGGACCAACCTCAGGGACCAACCTGCTCTGTCTCCTTTATAGTTCCCCAAACAGTTATTAAAGAGCTATTGTATAAGCCAGGCTGTTATGTAAGCACTCTTCTGGGTGCTAAGAGGAAGACAAAGAAGACAGTCTTTGCTTTTAAGGAGCTTACAAATAATTCTGTAACTTAGGGTAGAATGTGGTAAGTTTCACATGAGAGTGTAAGCACCAATTTGTGGGAGACTCAAGGCATGAAGATTATTCACTTGAGGTAAACAGATTGAAATTAGTCTTCTTCTGCCTTTAGAGCCATGATTTGGCCATATCACTATAGAAATAGCAAACATACCCAGCACTTCCTATATGCCAGGCACCAAATGCTATATGCTTGAGATGTATTAATTTATTTTAGCCTCACATAATGAGGTAGGTGCTATTATTATTTTTTAAAGATTTATTGAGAGAGAGAGAGGGAGAGCATGCACGAGCAGGGGAGAGGGCAGAGGGAGAGGGAGAGGGGAAGCAGACTCCCCCGTGGCGCAGGGCCTGAGGTGGGGCTGATCCCATGACCCGGAGATCATGACCTGAGCCAGCCAAGAATCAGACGCTCAACCACCTGAGCCACCCAGGAGCCCCATGGTAGGTGCTATTATTATCCTCACTTTAAGGAGAAGAAAACAGAGACCCAGAGAGGTTAAATAACTTACTTGCCCAAGGTCACACAGCTAGCAAGGTGGGGATTCATTCCAATCCAGGAAGCCAAGGTCCAAAGCCCTCGCTGAACTATTATACTATATTACCATTTGACTAGCACTGTTTCATTTTGCTTTGTTTTAAAAATCTATACGCTAGGGGCTCCTGGGTGGCTCAGTCGTTGGGCGTCTGCCTTCAGCTCAGTCATGATCCAAGGGTTCTGGGATCGAGCCCCACATCGGGCTCCCTGCTTGGCAGGAGGACTGCTTCTCCCTCTCCCTCTCCCCCTGCTTGTGTTCCCTCTCTTGCTGTCTCTCTCCGTCAAATAAACAAGTAAAATCTTTAAAAAAAAATCTATATGCTATACTTATGCCCTTTTTCCTCCCAGGTTTTCTGCTGTCACTTTAACCTTTTTTATCTACTCAGTTAGCCATGTATCATATCTGCCTCAAACTGGCTAAGAGATACACAAGAAAAATAATTTTCCTAAAGATTTTTCCATCTTTATATCTAGAGTCAGAATTGTCAGGAACAGAAATGAGATATACATTTCGGTATGAATTTCTGAAAGGAGATGACACAGACAGCGCTACTTTCCTTTGCTGTTGATGACCATGCTGCACATCTTTGTACTGATGACCAGCTAGAGCCACCATGGTTATGGACAGCTCCTACTGACTCCCTGAGAACTGTGAACACCTAATGAATGGAACTCTGGAACCCACATATTGGCTCTCAGGGTCCCCATGACCCAATGCTGGATCTGTTCCTTACAGAAGTAAGAAGTACATGTATGTGCTCATTAATTCCACAAATACCTACTTTGTGCAAGACACTGTGCCAAATGCTCTGGGATACAAAGACAGCTAGGACACAACAATTTCATCAAGAAATTCAAAATAAACTTTAAATTTGATTAATACCATCATGGAAACAGAAGCCTCCTGCTCTTATGGTTTAGAGGAGAATGTTTTCACAAACTCACCAGGAAATTTAGGACAAACTCTAAGGAGGAGCTAGCCTGTAAGCATTGTCCCCGGGGGAGATTTTGCTATTGACCATTCACAAGTGTCAGGATCTTTCTTCCTTTTCTTCCTCCCCTCCCTTTTTTTTTTTTTTTTTTGGTATCAGTAGCCTCCAAGGACTGGACATAAGCAAGGCCACAGGTTTCCTCCCCACTATCTTTCCACCAGGGAGAAAGCAGCATTTGCAGGTGGAAAGCAAGCCCAGAGTGCTCTGCGTCGGGTGCTGTTCTGTAGGTGTAAGACGGCCTGGCCTGCCAGAATTGTCCATGTGATCCATGCAAGGCTAGAGGGGCCTATGTAATATTTCTAGCCAATCCAATTTAAAATTATTTGACATCCTTTATGCTAATTAGAAAACCCTCTGGTGTAGATTTAAATATAAGTAGGATAAATTTACAGTAGTTACCTCCTGATTAGGGTTTTTTCCAATGCCAACCGACTAACCCTAGACTGTATTCCCATATCAGAGTGCTTGAAATATTAATCAAGTCCAAAGTGCAGACTATAACTAACACACATTTTATCACACAGTTGGAGTACTTTAATTTTTTAAAAAGATTTTATTTATTTATGTGTGAGAGAGAGAGAGTGGCAGAGGCAGAGGGAGAAGCAGGCTCCCAGCCCCGATGCGGGGCTTGATCCCAGGAACCTGGGATCATGACCCGAGCCGAAGGTAGACACTTAACCGACTGAGCCACCCAGGCACCACCCCCTTTTAAAAATATTTTATTTGTTGGAGTATTTTAACACACATTTTATCACACTGTGTAGGTTGGAGTATTTTAATGTAAATTGCAGAGAGTATATAACAAATAGTAGGTAGAACTGTAATAGGTACAGAGAGGAACAAGATAAAGAAAAAAACAGCTCATTATTGCTTATTTCTTTCCTCATTCCATAAAGGAAAGCAGAAGGAAACTGCTGTAAGCAAAAGTATGGAGCTGAAGTGTGGGCCTGCTAACTGTGCTAAGCAGTTGTCCGGGCGAGGAGCTAGAGACCCTGGTGTTCGGCATCTGCAGAGCAGGCTGGAAAGAAGGCACCAAAGCCAGTTCATCAGATCTAGGTCACCACCAGTTGATGAAAGCAGGAATCTATTTTGGTAGTTGCTACTTCAGTGACCATATTTTCTGAAATAAAAATCGGGCACATGGTCTTAACAGATGTTCGGGTCCATTCTGGATGTGAGAGGCAATTTGGAAGACGGAAGAACCTAAAATGCTAAAAATGTTTTGATTGTGTTAGTAGCTTATAGGGCTTAGGAAACAGAATATTTGACCTTAGAGCTATCTTTGAAAAACTTTTGTTCCAGTAATGGTAAGAGGTCACTGAGGTGGCAAGGGGATAGAAGGATTGAAACTGTGCTGGTAAGAACGTTCATCTGGAGATGGTGTATCTACACTAAATTAGGAGGGAGGGTGAAGAAAAGGAGGAAGGTGGCAATTGAAAGAATATTTAGGAAGTTTTAAAAAACAGATCAGGAGAGGGTGCCTGGGTGGCTTCAGTCATTAAGCGTCTGCCTTCAGCTCAGGTCATGATCCCAGGGTCCTGGGATTGAGCCCCGCATCGGGCTCCCTGCTTCGCAGGAAGCCTGCTTCTCCCTCTCACACTCCCCTTGCTTGTGTTCCCTCTCTCGCTGCCTCTCTTTCTGTCAAATAAATAAATAAAATCTTAAAAAAAAAAAAAAAAAACAAACAGATCAGGAGAAAAGGCCTTTGTGAAGAAGATGACAGGAGAAATGGAAAGGGAGGCCCATGAGAAGCAGAAAAGTCTAAAGCAAGTCTGTCCTGTCATTTCAGTTAGGCCCAATGAGCCCTCCCCTCCTTAAACTTCTTCAGAATTTGTCTATACCACTCATTTAATCATCACATATGGCTGGTAAGGAGCTTTTCCTGGGGTATGAATTTTCCTGATTAGGATACCTGAAGGCAAAAAAACCAAAACCAACACCAAAACCCTTCCTTATTTAAACTTGGTATCTACGTGCTTCCACCTAACACAAAGCTGAATACTTAGTCAATGCCTAAAGCCGATTTGTTCAGTTAAGCATATTCTTTTTTTTTTTTTTTAAAGATTTTATTTATTTGACAGAGAGATACACAGTGAGAGAGGGAACACAAGCAGGGGGAGTGGGAGAGGGAGAAGCAGGCTTCCCGCAGAGCGGGGAGCCCGATGTGGGGCTTGGTCCCAGGACCCTGGGATCATGACCTGAGCCGAAGGCAGACGCTTAATGACTGAGCCACCCAGGCGCCCAGTTAAGCATATTCTTAATGTCTGGTGGTTCAAGTGGAGTTTGTTAATTAGTTAAAACATTAGAATAAGAAAAACAGATGAAGATTATGCCCATATATTTTCTTTGAGTATGGGTATTACAGGAGGTATGTGATGACATAGAGCTGGTAAGTGGAAAGACACAGAAATCCACTTAACATAGGATATTTTTGTTACCTAACTGAGAAGATTGTGATAACCAATTAAAAATGGCAGTTTTCCTTGATATGTTTGACAGAGCCAATAATTACCTCTGCTCTGTGGGGCAATTTCTGAAACGGTGCATGAGAATGAGACTATTTGGGAGATTTCTTATGCTATGCAGTTGGATGCTCTTCCCTAAATTGAAATTCATTTCTTTAATTTTGGGCAGGGGGGTGGGGGGAAGACATAAGAAAAAAGTAAAAACATCATGCATAGTGAATGCTTAACACATGGAGAATAGATATATATCTGACAATCGTAAGAGAATTCTCATTGTGGATAAAAGGGTAATATCAAACTAACTAACTTTCTAAAAAATAACTGAATCATTTTGAATACTCAGAGTAGATCAAATGAGAATAATCTGAAATTAGGCTTGGCCACACACAGGTAAAGGAAAGACCCTAAGATTGGCTTTTCTCTTATACCTGTTTCCCGTCCCTCTACTGCTGTTTACACATGAATGACTGCTCTCCAAAGCTCGGGGTGAAGTGGCATTTATGTTCCCATTTCCATAGCAACTGTGAGGAGGCCAGAAAAATAAGGTATGGGGAAATGTGCATTTCAACCCTCACTTCCCTTCTGCAGGTCCAGCCCTCCTCATTTCCATGGGAACAGGAATTGAAAGACCTCCAGCAGCTGAAAGGGAAAGCCCCCAGACTGCAGTTGTTCGAATGTCAGCTGAGAGCCGCCAATGACAGTATATTGCGGCTATTAAAATTTTTATGTATTTATTTTTTTAAAGTGCTTTTTTTTTTTTAAGATCTTATTTATTTATTTGAGAGAGAAAGAACACATGAGAGGGGATAGGGTCAGAGGGCGAAGCAGACTCCCTGCCGAGCAGGGAGCCCGATGCGGACTCGATCCAGGGACTCCAGGATCATGACCTGAGCTGAAGGCAGTCGCTTAACCAACTGAGCCACCCAGGCGCCCCGTGGCTATTAAAATTTTTAAATGATGTTTTCCCTAATAAATTCCCCCACTGTAATAATTTATAAGGGGGAGGGGCGCCTGGGTGTCAGTGATGGACTCTTGGATTTGGCCTCAGGTCATGATCTCAGGCTCTGTTCTAGGTGCGGGGTCAGCTTGGGATTCTTTCCCTCTTCCTCTCCCTCCCTTACTGCCCTCCCCTTTCACATGCACTCTCTAAAATATAAATGAATACGTAAATAAACAAAATCTTTAAAAAAAATAATTTACTGTATATGGTTTACAGAAACGGTTTAACTAGATGAGGAAGTACACTCCTTTGGATTGAGTACTTTGCTATCTTTCACAATTCCAATATCACATGTCATTTTTTAAAAGTAATCTCTAAGGGCTGATATCTAAGATCTATAAAGAACTTCTCAAACTCAACACCCCAAAAAACAAATAATCAAGTCAAAAAATGGGCAGAAGACATGAACAGACACTTCTCAAAAGAAGGCATACAAATGGCTAAGAGACACATGAAAAAATGTTCATCATCATTAGCCATCAGGGAAATTCAAATCAAAACCACATTGAGATACCACCTTACACCAGTTAGAATGGCAAAAACTGACCATGCAAGAAACAACAAATGTTGGAGAGGTTGTGGAGAAGGGGGAACCCTCTTACACTGTTGGTGGGAATGCAAGTTGGTACAGCCACTTTGGAAAACAGTCTGGAGGTTCCTCAGAAAATTAAAAATAGAGCTACCCTATGACCCAGCAATTGCACTACTGGGTATTTACCCCAAAGACACAGATGTAGTGAAAAGAAGGGCCATATGCATCCCAATGTTCATAGCAGCAATGTCCACAATAGCCAAACTGTGGAAAGAGCCAAGATGCCCTTCAACAGACGAATGGATAAAGAAGATGTGGTCCAATATATACAATGGAATATTACTCAGCCATCAGAAAGGATGAATACCCACCATTTGCATCGACATGGATGGGACTGGAGGAGATTACGCTAGGTGAAATAAGTCAAGCAGAGAAAGTCAATTATCATGTGGTTTCACTTATTTGTGGAACATAAGGATTAGCATGGAGGACATTAGGAGAAGGAAGGGAAAAATGAAGGGGGGGAAATCGGAGGGGGAGACGAACCATGAGAGACCATGGACTCAGAGAAACAAACTGAAGGTTCTAGAGGGGAGGGCTGGGGGGATGGGTTAGCCCAGTGATAGGTATTAAGGAGGGCATGTATTGCATGGAGCACTGGATGTTATATGCAAACAATGAATCATGGAACACCACATCAAAAACTAATGATGTAATGTATGGTGACTAACATAACATAATAAAATAAATTTTAAAAGATCATTTTGGGAAAAAAATAAATAAAATAAAAGTAATCTCTACACCCAACAGGGGGCTCAAACCCATGACGCCAAGATCAAGAGTCACATGCTCTACAGACTGAGCCAGCCAGGTGCCTCAATATCATATATCATTTTATTTTCAGAGAGAGAGAGAAAGGGAGAGTGTGTGCGTGTAGGCCAGCAGGGAGAGAGAGAGAAAGAGAGAATCCTAAGCAGACTCCTTGCCCAGCATGGGAGCCCCATGTGGGGCTCCATCTCACCACCCTAGATCATGACCTGGCCCGAAATCAAGAGTCAGACGTTTAACCGACTGAGCCACCTAGATGTCCCTTATATATCATTTTAAAACAAATGGCTATGGTAGGAAATGCAGTGAAATGAAGAGTGCGCCTCATCAAGTCACTGTGATGTCACAAACCTCCAAATGTTGGACATGGAAAAAGTATGGAGGGACTAATTAAACTGAGGGAGGAAAGAGAAAGAGGGTAAGGAGAGATCTTTACTTTAAAAAACTACTTAATTAGGGGCATCTGGGTGGTTGAGGGGGTTAAGCATCCACCTCTTGATTTCGGCTCAGGTCATGATCTCAGGGTTGTGAGATCGAGCCCCATGTGGCGCTATGTGCTGGGCACGGAGCCTGCTTAAGATTCTCTCTCTCCCTCCCCCTGCCCCTCCCTTCCTCCCACCCCTGTGTTCATGTGTGCTCTCTAAAACAAAAAAAAAACAAAAACAAAAAAAGCCCCACTACTTAATTATATTTTATTACAAGAAACTATATGAAGATTGTCAGCTATATCTAGAGACCTAGACTTTTGTAAAAAAAATTCTACCAATTTTACATTATAGCATTTATAAAAAAAAAAAATTACAGCATTGGTAAAAAATTCCATAAACATAGAGTATTGCTATTCAAATCTCCTTGGTTCCTGAGTTCAAATAGAGATGTGTACCCATGTTTCTTTAGCTACTGTCATTAAAAAGGACAGGCCAGAACTTGTCTAAGATTACTCATTTCCCCTCTACTCATAAAGACTTTAGAACACATATATGTAGGATGTTTTATAGGTGGAAATCTGTGTTATAAGCTTTAAGCTCACAGGGAAATATCCTTATTAATAACTGAAATGAATGCCATCCTTTTAAACATATGGGAAGGCTAAAAAAGAAAAATTCTTTTTGTTTTACATGTTCATAACTTAATTCTTTTTTTTTTTTTTTAAAGATTTTATTTATTTGACAGAGAGAGACACAGTGAGAGAGGGAACACAAGCAGGGGGAGGGAGAAGCAAGCAGGCTTCCCACTGAGCAGGGAGCCCGATGCGGGGCTCGGGAGCCTGATGCGGGGCTCGATCCCAGGACCCCGGGACCACGACCTGAGCCAAAGGCAGACACTTAACGTCTGAGCCACCCAGTCGCCCCCATAACTTAATTCTATCTCTGAGGTACTTTTTCACTCTTTATGGAGAGGTTGTTATTCCAAATTGTTCACTATAACTTGGCTTCTACTTACACATGCCTCAGGCAAATACAAAACCTGAACATAATCTAATACACTTCAACAGAATGGTGTCAAGAGCATTAGCCAGCAAGATAAGGAGGAATATTAGAATAGACCTTTGGGGCCTATATGGGTTTCTTATTCTTACCACAGTCTCCAAGGGGATATTTCCAAAACAAGATTATGAGGATAAACTACAGAGGAGCTCCAAGTTAGGATATCCAGTTTTCACTGCTGATTCAAGTAAAATCTGTGTACATCAAGAAGCACATATTGAGGACCTACTTATCATCTTGTACAGGTACCGGTAATACCAATGTTTATGAAAAAGACAGAGTTTCTAACTGCCAGCTAACTTTTTTTAAATGAAGTATTGCTATTTTATAATTAATCTTATTAAAAAAATATGGTTAACTCTCCTTCCCATCCTTCACTACTATAGACCTTGATGTACATGAGGGTTGTCCTGAGACTTTGTAAGTGTCACTTATGATGTAACAAATAAATTAAGCTATAAGATGCAGATTAATATTTGAAAAAAATGAAAGTGACTTCTTGGGACCCAAGTGAGTCTACAAATATGAAACCAAATAATTGATAAGTTGTGGCACCTTCCAATACTCCGTAAATGTTTTTTCTTTCTCTTTTTGTAAGCAATTTTTTCCTGGCTACCATAATAATTAAAATAGTTTTATGAAGCACTTTGTTGTCTCTATAAAGTATACAGTGATTTAGGTGCATAACATAGAAAGTATTATGAAATCTGACAAGTTAAAGCATGCTTTAACTTAATCCAAATTGCTCTTTTCTTGCTAAAAAAACATAATTTCTTGGCCTTTGTGTTCTCATCAGCCCTAGTGGTTGGTTTTCTCTTTGGACACGTTTTCCACCCAGAAGCAAAGTTAAGTTGAAATCTAGATGCTGAAAAAGACCACTGGTCTCATAAGACTTGCTCCTTACCCAGACTCATAGGGCATATACTGACAATTAGTACTTTTGCAAGATTACAGAATGTTAGTGTTATGGCTCTTAGGAGAATCTCATAAAAGTGTTGAAATCACAAATGATAAATTCATAAATTTAAAAATCTATTATCATAAATTTTGGAGTACTAAAGTTTCTCAAATTTCCTTTTTCAATGCTAACAATTTCCTGAGATATATATATATATATATATATATTTTTTAAAGATTTTATTTATTTATTTGATAGAGAGAGACACAGCGAGAGAGGGAACACAAGCAGGGGGAGTGGGAGAGGGAGAAGCAGGCCTCCCGCCGAGCGGGGAGCCCGATGTGGGGCTCGAACCCAAGACCCTGGGATCATGACCTGAGCCAAAGGCAGACGCTTAACGACTGAGCCACCCAGGTGCCCCCCTGAGATATATTTTCAAGGGACTATTTACAAATACAAATATATAAGGACCAGACAAAATTAAGCCAAAGCCATTATTAAGTGATTTACTTCATCTCCTAGACTTTGTAAATTTGAGCAGGTATGTATTTAATATATCTGTTGTTTCTAGTCCAAAAAAGTCAAAGGTAACACACCTAGATATTTTCAAAACTTTTATGCATATGCACTCAGAACAGAGAACCAGAAACATTTATAAAGATTTTGTGAAAAACAGTAACAAAGGTCTCCTTTGACAATAGAGTGAAAAACCAGAAATATTAATCACCTTTTAAGAAGGGAAATCGACTTTACTTTAAGGGAACTTTTAATTTTAATTGAAAATATTTTTAATTCAGGTACTATGAAAATTATCCTTTCCTGCTGATAGAAAAGCTAAAGGATAAAGAATATATCTAAACAAAGAACAGATTTCTAGGCTAATCCAGTTGAGGTGAAGGCCGTAATACTGAATTGACTTGGTTCTCTAGCATAAATAACACTTATTTTTGTTTATATTTTCATGCCATTCAAGAAAAAAAGGTAAGATTTTCTTGTCAAATTGTTTTACTACAGAATCTGCCTTATTCACTTGAAATGTAAACCTCCATGTCTATAGAAGTCAAATTTGTGAGGCACATATTTTTAATATTCTAGAAGATGTTAAGGACTTTATTTCTCACCCAGCTTTATTGAGATATAATCGACATATAACACTGTTTAAGTTTAAGCATTACAACATGTTGATTTGGTATATGTATATACTGTAATATAATTAACCACCACTGCATTAGCTAACAACTCCAACACGTCACATAATTACCACTTCTTTTTTGTAACGAGAACATTTAAGATCTACTTTCTTAGTGACTTTCACATATATAATACAATCTTGTTAACTGTCGTCACCATATTGTACATTAGATCCCCAGAACTTATTCATATTACAACTAGACATATGAACCCTTTGACCAACATCTCTCCATCTCCCCCACCCCCATGTCCCTGGTAACCACCAATCTACTCTCTATTTCTATGAATTTGGCTTTCTTAGATTTCAGATGTAAGTGAGATCATACAGTATTTGTTTTTCTCTGACTTATTTCACTTAGCATAATGCCCCCAAGGTCATCCATGTTTTTTGCAAATGGCAGGATTTCCTTCTTTCTCATGGCTAAATAATATTCCATTATATGGAGCACATCTTTTTTATTCATCCATTGATGGACACGTAAATTGTTTTCGTATCTTGGCTACTGTGAATAATGCTACAAAAAACATGGGAGTGCAGATATTTCCTTGAGATCCTGTTTTCACTTCCTTTGAATGTATACCCACAAGTAGGGTTGCTAGATTATATGGTAGTTCTATTTTTAAGTTCTATTTTAAGAACCTCCATATTTTCTTCCATAGGGGCTATACCAATTTACATTCCTACCAATAATGTACAAGGGTTGTGTAGCATATTTTTGATAACTGCAGAAAATACACCCAATATAAGAGACTAATAGCTGATTAATTTACATTCTTATATGTAAGTGAGCTTAAAATAAACAAAAACTGTACAACCTCTGTTGCTTTGATATTGCTGTTACCATTTCTGATTCCTGCTTTAACTGTTTCTGTTAGGCCTTATTAGAAGGTCTCTAAGCCAAAAAGACAAAGTTGAATTCTTCTACAAGTTCATAATTTTCCCTGGAGGATTAGGCTTTCCAAAGTTAGTAAAATGAACGAAATATTCCAGTCTGACCCAGATGAAAGGTCAAAAATGCTGAGATGCCTCCAAAACCCTGAAAATGGTCCCCAGGCAGACTTAACAATCAGGGAATCTTCATTATGCAAGAGAGCCTGGACGTAGAGTGGAATACTAAGAAGAGCCTCTCTCTCTCCCTAGGACGATGGGTCTCAAACGCTAGTGTGCATCAGAATCTGCTGGAGGGCTTGTTAAAGCACATATTGTTGGGCCTTATTCCCAGAGCTTTTGCTTTAGTAAGTCTGAGATGAGGCCTAAAATTCTGCATTTCTAAGAAGTTCCCAAGTGATGCAGATACTCTTGGTCTAGGAACGTATTCGGAGAATCTTTGCTCTATTTTCCATTTATTAAAGCAAATTCTTGAGTACTTGTCAGTCATCCAATTTCCTTTTGTGTAAATCCATGAAAACAGAGTGCAGGGTGGCCTAGAAAAGGTCCACCCAAGCAAAGTGGGGCCAAGTAAAGTGAGGAGGGTAACCAAGCAAGGGGGTGGCCCTGGGAGGAACATTAGAGCCTAAGAAAGGCAAGGAGAGCATTTACATGGTGAGGAAGCCTGGCACGGGTGTGTTGGAGCCCCCACGGAAGACGTTCATGAGCAGAGTGCAATCTAACATGGGGAGTTACAGCCTGAGCAGGGTGAGGAGGGCATCCACATAAGGCGGGGGTGGGTGGGTGGGGGGACAGCAGAAATCGCAGACTTGTACATACAAAGGGATTGATCAAATAAGTTAAGGATCCAGATTTCTCAATGTCAGAGAAGGGAGTTATAATAATGGAACGAGAGAAAACTGGAATGAAGCCTGCAGTACTAGACTGCAAGTGGAAATAATGGTGTAGAGTCAGAGTTTTCAGGTACATAGTTAGAAATAGAGTTGCAAATGTGCGTGTGGATGTGCATGTGGCATACTCCCAAGTTCTGTCTGCTGAGAAGGCCTACAGGTAATGATACCTCCGTGGTGAGCACATCTACTACACAGATCTTGGTTTCTACATAGCATTTTCTACTAAAAGGAACCAGGAGCACAAAAAGACCCGGATATCTTACTGTTTCAAAAGCAAGTTATGCCCAAGACTAATGGGAACATCCAAAGGACACAGAAACCATCTTGAAGGAGCTCCCAAAGATCAAAAAAGGGAAATTTGAGCATTAAAATAAATAGTGATTGTAACAAAATAGAGTACTGAATAAAATAGGAAAGCATGAGTCCATATTGGTAAAAATGAAATAAATTGAGACTGATTAGGCATGGGATGTTGACATAATTTCAAAGTAGCTCCCTACAAAACTCTTATTAGTTGCAAAGAGGAATAGAGCAACTTTGCAAGGAGAACCTGGCAGGAACGACCCTATTCCAAATATCAAAGTGGGTATCACCAGTAATGAAACAAATCAAAATCATACTCCATCAACAGAATGGATACAATGGGAAAAATACAGAATCATCTCTATGATATATTCTGGTCAAAAATGTATACCCTAAATCTACTTATGAGGAACCACCAAAACCATCAGACAAATTCAAATTGAGAGACATTCTAGTGAATAACTAGCGCACAATTTTCCAAAGTATCAAGCTCATAAAAGTCAAGAAAGACCGAGAAGCTGCTCCAGACTGAAGGTGGCGGCTCAAGAGAGAACTGAACACAGTACATGGTTCGGGGATCATCTTTAAAAAAAATTCTTTTAAACAAATGAACAAATATTCCTCTTTGAAATTTTGCAGAAAAGGATTGGCTTTTTGGAGTGGTTTTGATATAACCCTACATGGTAATGAAATCATCCTAGCAGATGATTTCTCTGGGTCCTTTCTAGTTTACCCATTCTACCCTGTTTACTATCTGCCTGCCCATCTATCCTTCAGAGTGCACTTAATAGAATTTGAGCATGTACAGCTCAGAACTTGACTGGACAGGCGAAGAACCATATGCTTAAAAAAAAAAAATGAGTCTAAGGAAAGCTATTTTACACTATAAATCTTATTTTATTTTTTAAATTAATTTTATTTTATTATGTTAGTCCCATACATTACATCATTAGTTTTTTTTTCTTTTTTGTTTTTTAAAGATTTTATTTATTTTTGAGAGAGAGAGAGAGAGAGAACAAGTGGGGGGAGGGGCAGAGGGAGAAGCAGGCTCCCCGCTGAGCAGGGAGCCTGATGTGGGACTCGATCCCAGGACCCTGGGATCATGACCTAAGCTGAAGGCAGACGCTTAACCGACTGAGCCACCCAGGTGCCCCCATTACATCATTAGTTTTTGATGTAGTGTTCCATGGTTCATTGTTTGCATATAACACCCAGTGCTCCATGCAGAACGTGCCCTCCTTAATACCCATCACCAGGCTAACCCATTCTCCCACCCCCCCTCCCCTCTAGAACCCTCAGTTTGTTTTTCAGAGTCCATAGTCTCTCATGGTTTGTCTCCCCCTCTGATTTCCCCCCCTTTCATTTCTCCCTTCCTACTATCTTCTTTTTTTAAAAAAAAAAAAAAAAAAAGTTTTTATTTTTTTGACAGAGAGAGCGAGAGAGCACAAGCAGGGGGTGCAGTAGAAGGAGAGGGAGAAGCAGGCTCCCCGCTGAGCAAGGAGCCTGATGCGGGGCTTGATCCCAGGACCCTGGGATCATGACCTGAGCCAAAGGCAGATGCTTAACCATCTGAGCCACCCAGGCGCCCCACCTACTATCTTCTTTTTATAAATCTTACTTTAATAGTAAGAAGGCAAGTCTTCAAAATCTACACCTGGACACAAAATGGCCTCCCATTTTCAGTCAAGTCTTCCACAAAAGGGGCTAATATGTATGGTCTACATGGTCTTTCTGCCACATGATTTCCCTTCAACCAAGAAGTAATAGAAACTAAGATTTAAATGGGTTTTTAAAGTTAAGTATTAACAAAGCCATCTGGTGTAAAAAAGGAGTCATCTTTTTGCTTCTTATAATGCCTAGCAGAGTGATGACAAGTTGTAAATGTATATCCAAAGTACCCTAAAGAGCAGAACAGAGACATATATGCTCTGTAGACACAAACACTCCCTGCCTCCCTCCTCCCTCATAAATACTCCAACTGGTTCAGACAACTAATGGTTCAGTATAGCTGAGTAAAACGCATGACAATAGCTGTCTGCCCTAATCTCATTTTTAAAAAATATTTAAGTCTTACCAGGGCTGAAGCAAGCTTTGATTTGGCTCAAAGCACTGACTCCTAGTAAGTTTGAAAAGCCTCACAAAGAAAATCCCTGAAAGAGGATCAGTGAAAAAAGTATTATTTGTTAGAAGCCGTAAGAAATGACTTCCCTTATCCTAAGAATTCAAAGCTCGGCTTAGAACTAGAGTATTAGAGTATCAATCTTACCATTAGCACTAGGGATTCTGAATTTTATTCATAAAACATAATGCAAAAGACATCCTATCAGGGGCGCCTGGGTGGCTCAGTTGGTTAAGCAACTGCCTTCGGCTCAGGTCATGATCCTGGAGTCCCTGGTTCAAGTCCCGCATCGGGCTCCCTGCTCGGCAGGGAGTCTGCCTCTCCCTCTGACCCTCCCCGCTCTCATGTGCTCTCTCTCATTCTCTCTCTCTCAAATAAATAAATAAAATCTTAAAAAAAAAAAAAAAAGACATCCTATCAGCTTTCCTTTTTAAAAGAAATGGGCAATGTTCATCCTGAGTAAAAAAATACTGAGTTTCACTGGACATATGTATTCATTCCAACCACTCAGAGCCCGGCCCAGAGGGGGCACAAGTATATTGTGAAGTATCCCAAGAATAAACAAAATATGCATTAAAAACAGGCATATTACTTACTTTGTCATTGTGTTAAAAGAGAGTACAATGACTTTTAAATGTTTCTAGTTAAAATAAAAACAACAAAAAACCCCACTAAACTTGGGGGTTAAAAGAAAACCAAACTATTCCTCACTTGGTAAATTGGAACCTGATAAATTCCTTTAGTTGGACTTTGTTTATTACATATTCATTTGAATTTTAAAAGTGCACCATTAGATTACTGTTAATTTTAGTAGGTATGATATCAATATTACATTTATGTTTTTAAAGTCCTTATCTGTTAAGATATATACCTAAGTATTTATGAGTGAAATGATAGGTCTTAAATTTTTATTTAGTACTTGAGCAAAAAAAATTTGGAGGAGAAATGGAACAAGAAAAGCAAGAGACTGATGGTTATTGAAGCTAGGTGATGAGTACATGGAAATTCATGGTACTGTTCTAGTTTTGTGTGTGTTTGATAATTTCCATAATAAAAGAGTTTTTAATATGTCTATTATTAAAGCCTTCAGTTATAATTATGGCAGTGCCACAATAAATTCTGGTTTGGATTTAAGTCCTTTCTATTCAAAATACTGGTTTAGAAACCTAACTCTATCCTTGATGCTCTAATCACCTAGTACTATAATCAGATATTTAATAGCTACCATCAACCTCACATATAACATTAATCAATTTTCAACCACATTCAGATACACCATGGGGCAAACATTTAGTAAAAGTTAGACCTAGGGCTTATATAGTAAGTTGGTCCTATTTCCTAACGCCCATGCTATAAACAATCCATTATAAATGCATTACATTTCAATTTCTAGATTATCGTTCTCGGAGACACATTTTTCTTTATCTCCTCCTCAACATGAAAAATGAAGAAAACAAGTACCAAGTAAATCATCACTCAACAATGGCAAAATCAAGCTCATTGAATTTTGCTTTAAAATCAATAGGAATTACACGTCCTAAATTTCTAATTTCTAATCTAACCAAAGCACAAAAACCTAGTCATATGTTTTTTTGCCAGTCTGAGGAAGGGAATCCTTCTTCAACACTAACAGTTGGGAACTAGGAAGAGAAGGTGATAAATAAAATAGGAGACAATCTCTTTCCAGCGCCCCATCCTCAATTGCTCCCACTTATCCTCCTGTTCACCAAACACAACTGTCAAAAACCCCAATAAACAACAAACTTTCTTCACAAGGTGGGGGTCACAGTGTAAAAAAATGAGAAGAGTTAGGATGTCCATATAAAGCACTGCTGTATGTGTCTGTTTACAAGTCTGTGTTCCCCAACCAGCCAGAGAGACTCTCCAGGGTGGGGACAGGTTCTCACTACAGTTGACCTTTAAACAATGCAAGGCTTGGGGGCACCAACCCCAGACAGTCAAAAACCCACATATAACTTCGGACTCCCCAAAATACTTAACTACTAATAGCCTACTGTTTACTGGAAACCTTACCAATGATATAAACAGTCGATTAACATATTTTGTATGGTTGTATTATATGCTGTATTCTTAAAGTAAACTAGAGAAAACGTTATTACAAAAACCACGAGGAGGAGAAAACACACTTACGATACTGTACTATAAAAAAATCCACACATAAGTGGACACGCACAGTTCAAACTCGTGTTGTTCAAGGGTCCGCTGCAGACCAGCACGTGCACTGAGCCTCCACAAGCAGGTGCTCAGCATTTACGGACCAGACGCATGAATGAACTTAAATAGGAAAATAAAATCTCCAAAAAGATGAGAGGGAAATGGAAAAAAGTTCTGTATAAAAACAGAAAGACAGAAAATGGCAACAAAGTTGTAAAACACTGCAGATAAAAAGAAGTCTGTTTCAATCAGTCAATCATAAGAAATATTTCTGGAGTTCCTGGAGGCTCCACTCAGGCTCAAGATAGATAATGAAATTAACAGTTGTAACAGTTAAATCTTTATGGACTTTTAGCTTATATTATTTTCCTTCTGGAATAATCTTTCTCCTTTATTTCAATTATTGCCTGTTTGCTTGTTCCTTGTTCATCCATTCACCCCTTTCTATATACACTGAATACCTTTACTGTGCTGGGGATACAATGATGAATAAAATAACTAGTCACTACCTTTAAGATACTAAGTCTAGTAGGGGAAATAAATATATAAGTGAATAAAGACCATAAAATGTCAAAAGATTAAGATCTGTATGGGACAGGACGAGGTACAAAGATTAAATGGTCTGCTTTATCTGGGAGTCAGGATATCTGGGAGTCACAGAGTTGGGCCTAGAAAACTGAGAACAGCTGGACAAAGGGAGGCACTAGAAAGCCCCCATGGAATGACTGGTTTGCGGGGGATCAGTGGGAAGTGGGGTGTATGGGAAGTGGGGTGTACGCTGGAGAAGAGCCAGCTCCTGAAGGGCCTTCTTAGGGCACAGTAAGGGGCTCAAACTTCCAGATCCCATGAATTAGGAAGCCACTGAAGGATTTTAAACAAATGAATTTCATCTCTGGTGGGAACTTGGAGAATGACTAAGCAACCAGAAAAGAATAGAGAGGTGAGAAAAAGTGTTAAGAAGCAGAAAATGGACAGGACTTGGTCACAGAGTAGATGTGAGCGATGCCTAGACCAGCTCCTAAGTTTTTGGGCTGGATGGTACCATTCCTTAAAAAAGGAAGTGAGGGATCATGCCAGCCTCTCAGGTCTCAACTAGGCCGGGTGACACTCCAGAATGGGAGACAAGCCAATTTGGGAGCAGATTGGATCCAGCTTCATTCAACATTACTACCAGTTATTTGGTAACGACAGAACCCAACTAGGCGCAATTTATATTGATGCATCATGCCTTACGTGGGAAGGACAGCAGTTCCAGGGGAAAGCTGCCATTGTGGAGAAGTTGTCTAGCCTTCCGTTCCAGAAAATCCAGCACAGCATCACGGCACAGGACCATCAGCCCATGCCAGATAGCTGCATCATCAGCATGGCTGTGGGCCAGCTCAAGGTTGATGAAGACCCCATCATGGGGTTCCACCAGATGTTCCTATTAAAGAACATCAATGATGCTTGGGTTTGCACCAATGACATGTTCAGGCTTGCCCTGCACAATTTTGGCTGACCTCCACCCAGCCAGGGTTTCCTCCTCCCTCCTCTTCCTGATACTATTCACACTCCTCCAGATGCCCCAAATATCATACACAAATGAGCAGGGCCATGGTGGGAGCGGGCGCAGTGCGCTGCTACCGAGGTATTGTGCATGATGTTTGGATGCTAGACTAGGTGCATCTGACAGGAGAAGTTTGTGTTGTACCAGCGCATGCCTTGGAAAGATTTAAGTAATGCAAAAGGTTGTCTTGTTTTTTGTTTTTTGTTTTAATCTACTGACAAGTTGCTCTAGTAACCCAAAGAAGTGAAGGAGAAAGCAGCTGCCTCACCGCCCAGATACTGATTTGTTTGTATGTTTCAATGCCTCCTGATAAAATAAAATCATAAAATTTTCTTAACAACAACAAAAAAGTAAGAGAGGAAGAAGAGTAGGTTTGGAGGATAAGGTCAGTTTTACAGTTTGGATTTTAAACCATGTCATTCTACTACTTAAAATATTATTAAATAAGAAAAAATATTTCTGAAATTCACATTTTAAAGGAGAAAAATCATAAAATCATCTGAAGAGATGCACAAAAGCAACTGATAAAAATTAAACACCCATTAATAATTTATTTTAAAAATCTAGCAAATTAGTAATAGAAAAGACTGTTTTAAACCCAGAGAAAGCTATCAATCTAAAACCTAGAGCAAGCATAACATTTAATGGTGAAACCTTAACAACATCCCCTTTAAAACCAGGAACAGGACAAGGATGCTTGTTGTTATGGTTCTTTTAACAGTTATTGTTGAAGTTCTCACTGATGAAATAGATGAGAGAAAATAATGAATAGGAAGTTTAGAAATTAAAGAGGAAGGCAAAAAAAAAAATCCTGTTATTTACAGATAATTAATAGCTTAATTAGAGATACCTAAAATAATCTATGGATAAAGGAATAAAACCATTTAGAGACTTTTACAAGTTTGTTAAATACAAGGTCAATTTATAAAATCAGTAGATGTCTGTACAGTAGTGACAACCAATTAAAAAAATGTTAAGTAGAAATGAAGCCCATTCCTTCTTGCCATAAAAACTATAAGATCTCTGGAAATAAAACTAACAAAAAGCCTCTGTGAGAAAAAGATTTTAGTTTTGTTAAAGAACATCAAAGAAGACCTAAATAAAACAGATGGAAAGACTTCCAATAGCACTGATAACATCGATTCTTCCAAGATTCATTTACAAATTCAACACAATTCCATTCAATATCCCAAAGGATTTGTTCATATAAGCCTCGATACGTTGATCCAAAAAATTCATACTGAAGGTAAAGGACCAAGAATAGTCAAACAAACTTTAAACAAATATAAAAGAAGAGACATTTGTCCTCCTAGATATCAAAGATTAATGGTAAGTTTTGCTAACAAACTGTCATATCAGCTCAAGGACAGACACATAGATCAACAGAACAGAATTAATGAGCGCAGAGACAGGCCCATGTATATATGGGATTTGATATAAAACTAAGGTGGTGTTATTACAAATCGATAATGAAAGGATGGCTATTAGTGGAGAAGAGACAGTGGCTATCAAAAAGAGGAAAAGAGGGGCGCCTGGGTGGCTCAGTTGGTTAAGCGTCTGCCTTCGGCTCAGGTCGTGATCCCAGGGTCCTGGGATAGAGCCCCAAATTGGGCTCCTTGCTCGGCGGGGAGCCTGCCCCTCCCTCTGCCTGCCACTCCCCCTGCTTGTGCTTGCTCGCTCTCTCTCTCTGTCAAATAAATAAATAAAATCTTAAAAAAAAGAAGAGGAAAAGAATTAGGTCCCCTCACACTATCAAAGAAATAATTAGCATAGATGAACTGAGAAAATGAAATGAGAAAAGCAAGTATTTTGAAAATTTTACATATAAAACACTATCATCTCTGTGAAAATCAACAAAAATCAGTTTTTAAAAAGTGCCTGGCACTCAGTAAATAGTTAATATTAACCACGATCTTCATCATCATCATCATCTATGATCTCTGGGTAAGGAAGCAATCTAAATAAGAGACCAGAAGCACAAATCATAAAATAAAAATAGAAACCAAATGCCATGGCCTACAAGGCCCTGCCCCATCGAGCTCTCTTTTCCCCAGCAGTTTCCTCTCAGGTTTCCTCAGGCTCACCTAACTTCAGTCTAGACTAGTCTCCAGGCACCAGTCGAGCACCTGCCTCACCCCAATGGCTGTCTCCTCCCCCTGCAACTCTCCCTTCCATACAGCCACGCGGATCACTCTCTTGCCCCAGTCAAGTCTTTGCAAATGGACCTTTTCAGAAATCGACCCCAACCACCCCACTTAACACTGTGCGCCCCCCCCCAGTACTCTGATCCTCCTGACTTGCGTTCTCCATATTACCCACCATCTTCTAATACACTATATAGCTTTACTCAGTGCATTTACTGCCTGCCTTCAAGTAAATATAAGTTCTTTGAGAGCAGTGACTTTTGCCTCTTTTATTTACTATCATATTCCCAGAGTATAAAAGTGCCCAGTAGAGTACTCAATAAATATTTATTGAATGAATGAGTGAATGAAGGTTGATAAATCTAACTCATCGAAATTAGAAATTCCAGGGGCGCCTGGGTGGCTCAGTTGGTTAAGCGACTGCCTTCGGCTCAGGTCATGATCCTGGAGTCCCTGGATCGAGTCCCGCATTGGGCTCCCTGCTTGGCGGGGAGTCTGCTTCTCCCTCTGACCCTCCCCCTCTCATGCTCTCTCTCTCTCTCATTCTCTCTCTCAAATAAATAAATAAAATCTTAAAAAAAAAAAAGAAATGTTTATATCAATAACTGTGAAATAAAGTTTATGGTTTTAATTTTTGGCTCAGCATTTTTGCTCTGCTCTTTTATTACAAATGGCATTCATATTTCAGTCTCAAAAACAGAAAATTATTCACTACTTAATCGACTTAATAAAATCCTGTTATTAGGGGTGCCTGGGTGGCTTAGTTGGTTAAGCAACTGCCTTCGGCTCAGATCATGATCCCAGGGTCCTGGGATCGAGTCCCCCATCGGGCTCCCTGCTCGGCAGGGAGTCTGCTTCTCCCTCTGACCCTCCCCCCTCTCATGTGCTTGCTCTCTCTCATTCTCTCTCAAATAAATAAATAAAAAAAATCTTTAAAAAAAAAATTAGAAATTCTGGCAAACAGCAACACACCATAAACAAAGTTCATAGATAAGAAAAAACTGAAAGATATGTGTAACAAATATAACCAGTAAAGGATTAATATACAAATACCAATATAAACCAGTAGAAAAAAGACAATCCATTATGAAAATGAGCCAGTCCGTTGAGGGCCTTAAGGGTAAAGACTTAGGTTTCCCCAAAGAGAAAGATTTCTCCTCAAGACTGCAATGTAAGAAATCCTGCTCAAGTTTTTAGCTTGTTGCCCTTCAAGATTTAGAGTCAAGCCTGCAACATTAACTCTGGCCTCAATTTTCAGCCTGCCAGCCTGCCCTATAGATTTCAGACTTGCCAGCCTCAACAATCATGTGAGTCAATTCCTTAAAATAAATAAATCTCTTGGGGTGCCTGGCTGGCTTAGTCGGTGGAGAACACGACTCTTGATCTCGGAGTTGTGAGTTCAAGCCCTACATTGGGTACGGAGATTACTTAAAAATGAAATCTTAAAAAAAAACCAAAAACCAAAAACCAAAAATAAATCTCTCTCTCTCTCTTGTTTTCTCTATAAATCTGATTGGTTTTATTTCTCTGGAGAACCCTGACTAATACAATATACTCCAAGTGCTTAAAACAGCACCCAGTACATAGTAAGTGCCACAGACTGATACCTCTTACTATAATATAACAAAAGTATTAAAAAGTTAATGGTATGAATATGTACCAATTGGGGAGGGTAGAAAACTATGGAGGGAGTATAAAGTGAGTGAAGGTAAATGAATTTTAAACTATATTTGCATTGTTTAATTTCTTAAAAACATGATCTCAAATAAATATGGCAAAATATTAATATTTATTCATTTGGGCACAAATACATGGGTGTTTATTCCATAATTCTGTTTCTGAAATAGTTCATAAAGAAAAATAAGGATTTTTTTTAAGTTTGCAGAAAAAGTTGAGATAAGCATAACCTCTTCATTTGTAAAGTTTGTCTTTATGGGAAGGGGAGAAAGAGAGATGGTACTAGTATGAGGGGGCCCAAGAACTTCCTGACCAGTTCTTCTTAATTTGAGAAAGAAAATATGCGTCTACTACTACTAAAAGAGTAGTTGAAACTGTTGTGCCAACTGAGATTACCGGTTGGTGCACGGCTCTGGGGGAGGCAGGCAGGGATCAGACTGGGAGCAAGGTTGAAAGGGTTAATGTTGAACAACAAGAGAACAAGTCTTTTTCTGAGCCTGGAGAAAATAAAGTATGTTAGGAGTAGAAAAATGTAGGCAGGCAGCATCTGATTACCCTAGATTTTTGGGGAAGCAGAAAGCAAAGTCATCCTTGAGAGCTCCCCTTAAATGCCATTTTTTTTCCCAAAAAGCCCTACCTCCTGATTCTGCAATGAGAAATGCCCTTTCCTCTTTTCCAGAGTCCCAGAGTCTTTTGTACCTTTCTTATGAAACTAACTGGACTGTCCTGTAATTTCAAAGTGAACCTCTGACAAGCCTTAGGTACCTCTGACCTGGAGCGTGATGATAGCTCAGTCATGTCTGCAAAGCCCAGTGAAACCACTTGTTAAGTTTTGACTAAATACCTTTTTCTTTTCTTCTTTTTAAAAAAGATTTTTTTTTTTTTTTAAGTAATCTCTACAGCCAATGTGGGGCTCGAACCTACAACCCCAAGATCGAGAGTCACATGCTCCACCAACTGAGCCAGCCAGGGGCCCCTTGACTAAATACTTTTCTGATTAAAACCTGTGACCAAGTGTACCACTATGCAGCAGACTTCTAATTCTTCGTTTATGTAGAATATACTCAAATGATTAACATATTATGTAATCTGACTACATATCATTTATCCAGACATTGCACTAAGGGTAAAACTGGGAAGGTTCTGGAACCTTGGAATCATGCAGAATTTAGCACTGTGAAAATTGTGGGCTTTTTAAAACTTGCCATTGTCTTTGAGAAAATAGTCACCTATTCAATAAAGGCTCCATACGTACTTCGCATATTTTTAACTATTACCTAATAAACATTCAGTGACTACCTACTGTGCTTTCCTCAAACCGATCAGCCTTAAAGGTGATTTCAGTTGTTTCTAATACCCAAATCCCCAGGAGGCAATGGCAATGATAAGGACTAACGTCTGCTGCCTCTTTCCTGGGTACCATGTGCTGTAGAAGCAAATAAAATGATTTACCTTATTTTGTTCCCATAACTCTACAGACATTGTCTATTATTGCCCACATTTTACAGAACAGGAAACAAGGTTAAGCTGATTTGCCACACAGCTGGTAAGTGGCATAGAAAGGCTCTGAATCCAGACAGAGTCCATAATTCTAACCACTACCATGAATTTCTTTACCAGAAAACGGAAAGTTTTGGTATACTGGAGACATGGATAATATGCATATGTTCCGGTTTTAGGAATAATGTTGCCATTTGCTTTTTTAGCTGGAGGAGACCAATAGTATCTCACAAAATGATCAACCTCCTGGTCCTTATTTAGAAATATTTCTCTCCCAACACATGAGTAGGTTATGTTCTTAAACTCCCTGGTGAAAAAGAAGTGCTGGGAAAGAATGCTGCTATCGGAAGGGCATGTCAGAAGAAATAATTTTAAAAATTGAAGGGCAGAGTAAATACAACAAAACAACATGCAAGTATTGAAAATAAATGTCTTTCTCGTATTGATTTCAGTGGTGTTTCAACTGTGGGGCTTAGAGGGAAAAGGGACCCACAATATCTAAATCTGAAATTCAGTTTAATGGGCATTTAGTGCCCACCTGCAACAAGTATTGCTTTACATTTTACTAACCAGAGGATTTTCAAAAGGATTCATCTTTAGGAAGCTCACCGTGGAGGCATGATTTATATATATAAAACAAGACAAAAAAATTTAGATATGATGGGTTATGGATCATGGAATAAATGCTCTCTTGATGAAGTCTAATTTCCAGCGTTTTTGAACAGTTCTTAGGAGCTGATAACTAGCTGTTAAGACCAGAGATTTTCATGTTGATTTCTGGATTACTTTGAAATAATCTTAATTAAACCTTGACCTTTGCAGAAAATAATGCCCTTAGGAGCTATTAATGCTTACATCTCAAAAAAGGGAAGGACTCTAATTTTATCTCATAGGTAACAGCATGCCTGAGAGACGGTATTTTTACCTTGAAGAATTCTACTTATTACATTCCTCAGCAAGTGATAATGGCAAGAGTTCGTAAAATCATATAAAAACAGATGAAACTAATATAACTAGAGAAGAAATACATTATTATGGATTTTGTTGACAATGTCTCTGTAAGGGACAGGACGATCTGAAAGGCAGCCTGAAAGTAGCTGATAAAAACACATCACCACAAGAAAAAAACCTGTAACTATGTGTGGTGATGGATGTTAACTAAGCATATTGTGGGGATTTTTTCACAATACATACATAGACCAAACCATTATGTGGTACCACACCTAAAATGAACACTGTTATATACCAAAACTATTTCAGTTAAGAAAAGGACAGAGTGACAAATTAAAAACAACAAAAGTGTACATTAATATCATATCATTGGGGTAATATTAGTCTGCGAAGGGCTGCCATAACACGATACCACAGACTGGGTGGCTTAACCAACAAATGTATTTCTCACAGTTCTGGAGACTGGAAGTCTGAGATCAAGGTGTCAGTAGGGTTGTTTCTCTTGAGGCCTCACTCCTTGGTCTATAAAGGCCACCTTCTCCCTGTGTCTTCACATGCTCTTCACTCTGGGCCTGTGTCCTAATCTCCTCCTCTTCTAAGAACATCTATCATATCAGGGTGCCTGGGTCACACAGTTGTTGAAGCGTCCAACTTAGTTTCGGCTCAGGTCATGATCTCAGGGTCTTGCGATGGAGCCTCGAGTCGGCCTCATGCTCAACGTGGAGTCTGCTTGAGTTTCTCTCTCCCTCTGTCCCTTCCTACCCCCTCCACGCTGGCACTCTCTCTCTCTCTCTCTCCCTCTCCCTCTCTCTCTCTCAAATAAATAAATAAATCTTAAACAAAACAAACAAACAAAACCAACCATAAACATCTATCATATCGGATTAGGGCCCATTCCAATGACTGCATATAACCTTAATTACCTTTTTTAAAGATCCTGTCTCCAAATACAGCGATATTCTGAGGCACTAGGGTTTAGGACTTCAACATCTGAACTGGGGAGGGAGAACACAATTCAGCCCATAACAGTGGTTAAAGCCACAAATTTTGGCGTTAGATCTGTTTTGAGTCACAGGCTCAGCCACTTACCAGCATTATGACCTGGACAAGTTGCTTAACCTCACTAAGCCTTGATTTCTGCTTAAGACTGTTGTAAAGAATAAATGAGATAATCCACAAAAGCACTTATGGAATAACACCTACCATCTAGTACACACTCAAGAAATTACTGTTTTATTGTCCCGGTAGCCTCAAGTAAATTTTCTTTTCTTCTTCTTTTTTTTTTTCTTTTAAGATTTTATTTATTTGTTTGAGAGAGAGAGAGCACAAGCCAGGGGAGGAGCGGAGGAAGAGGGAGAAGCAGGTTCCCCACTGAGCAGGGAGCCCGACGTGGGCCTTGATCCCAGGACCCCGGGATCATGACCTGAGCCAAAGGCAGATGCTTAACTGACTGAGCCACCCAGGCCCCCAGTCCTGGGCTCTTTCAAAAACACAATTACTTCATAATACAGTTCTGTATTATAAAAGCCTCTTACCATCTCTTGCTATTATTCAAACTTCAACATTTCAGGATATTCTACATGTTCTCTAAGGCCAAACATAATTATATTTCTGGATATAGACAAATTACCCTACTATCCCTGGCACATGACAGGTACTCAATAATTGTTTTAAGTAAAGAGTTACCAAAATAAGACAGCTAAAAAAAAAATGTAAAATGATGCAGCTTAGTCTTCAGTGGTTGTGTTTGAAAAACAGAAACAGCATTTTTAGTTTTGGAGCAAAATTTTTTAAGACATAAAACATGATTACTTCCCCCACCACCAATAATTAATTTCTGGTAATCTCACTGAGGACAACCTTCACAATCCCCAAACAGTGCCTCAAATGTAGCTACTCAGTGTTCATCTTCTGAGAGGTACATAAATTTAACTACACATAATATAAATATAATTGGAGGTATCATGGCTAATTGCCTCTAACTATGCATTTGCCCCTTGTTTTTTAGGAATACATTTTTAAGCCAGGTGCATGGCCTTCAGCTAAAATTATGCTCCCTAGCCTTCTTTGCATCTAGGTATGGCCAGTGACAAGTTTTGGTAATTGGTATGTGAAACTTCCTTCAAAGAGGTATGCTCTCCCTTTCCAATTTTCACCCTTCCCTCCAACTAGAATATAGACCTAGAAAATGTGGTTGTGAGTATATTTAACCATGAACATGAGGGCAACATCCCTAAAGACGGTAGAACAACAGGACTGGAATCCTGAGTCTGCCTTCCTGACCTCAACATAGCCATCACAGCCAATTTGGACTGCATACACTCAAAGTGATACTGAAGAGGAAAATGAAGATCTTCCTTATTTAAGTCACTGTCTCTTTAGATCTCTTTGTTAACCTGTACTTTAATGTAACAAATACTACATTTTTGTGACTATAATTTTTTTTCCCAATTTTGGCCCTTTTGTCTTCTGGACTTACATGTGGTCTGTGAATTTAAAAGTTCAGCTCCTGTATCACAATTTTCAGTGATATTTAAGTATTATGAGGTCATTTCAGGTTCCATCATTGACTGGATTGGATGACAAAGCAAGAAGTTAAGTTCAGATATATTACTGTGAAAGTCTTAAAAATCTAGCCAGGTGAGGATAGTTATACGTTATATAGTTATACAGTTATATACCAGATCAATGGTATAGAATTGAGAGTCCAGAAATAAACATGTACCTTTATGGACAATTATTTTTTGACAAGATGCCAAGTATATCCAATAGTATTTTCAATAAATGGTGCCAGGATAATCAGATATTGCTATGCAAAAAATATATGTAGACATCTATTTCACCATGGCAAAAAGAAGAAGAAGAAGAAAAAAAAGAATGGATCACAGACCTAAATGTAAGAGCTAAAACTAAAAAATGTTTGAAAGAAAACCTAGGAGAAAATTGCTATGACTTAGATTAAGCAAAGATTTCTTAGCTAGGACACCAAAAGCACAATCTATAAAAGAAAAAAAAAATTGGTAAATTGAAAACTTTTGCTCTTCAAAAGACATCATTAATTCTGTGAATGGGGTCTGCATTCAATTAAAGAGACAACCAGAAAAAAAAAATCATTGAGAAAGTAAAAAAGAAAATCTTACAGATTATAAGAAAGCATTTATGAATCATTTATCTGATAAAGGACTTGTACCCAGAACATAATAAAGAACTATCATGACTCAACAAGAAGACAAATAACCTAATAAAAAAATGGGCAAAGGCTTTGAACAGACATTTTACCAAAGAAGATATACAAATGGCTGGTAAGTACCTGAAAAACTGTTCAACATCAATGAGAATGTAAATAAAAACTTCAAATGAGATATTATCCTATAGCCACTAGAATGGTTATCATGGAAAGACTAGTATTATCCAGGGTTGTTGAGGAGAAGGACAAACTGGAATCCTTGTATACCGGTGGTGGAAATGTAAAATGTTGGAGCCCCTTTGGAAAAATTCGGCAGTTTCTTTAAAAATTAAACATAAGCTTACTGTACAACTCAGCAATTCTACTCCTAGGCATCCACCCAAGAAAAATGAAAACGTATGTTCACACAAAAACTTGCATGGAAATGTTCATAGAAATATTATTCATAGTAGCTAAACACTGGAGACAAGAAAAAAAAATCCACCAACTAGTGAACAGATACACAGAATGTGAATATCCACACAGTGGAAAGTACTGTGCAACAAAAAGGAACAAAGAGCTGGTAAGTGTAACAGCAGAGACTGACCTCAAAATCCTCATGCTAAGTGAAAGAAGCCAGGCACAAAAGACGATTCATTATATGACTTCATGTATATGAGAACTTCCAGAGAATGCAAATGTATAAAAACAAAAAGTGGATTACAGGTGACTGGGTCTGGGGATAAGATGGGGACTGACTGCAGATGAGGATGAGGGAGTTTCCTGGGGTAACAGAAATGCTCTAAAACTGGGTGTGGTAATGGATGCACAACTCCATCTTACTCTTCCTGAATTTCAACTGGGTTCCTGCATGCCCATCTAAGGATCTTTCCCAGCCTTCCCTGCAGCTTGGTGGGGACATATGACTAAGTCTGGATACAAGCAGAGGTGATGTATGCCACTTTGTACTAGTGCCCTTAAAAGGGAAGGGGTGTGTCCTCCCCTTCCTTTCTCCTTTTGGCAGGGAGATGGCAAGAGCTCAAACAACTCCTTGGACCCAGAGATGGAAGCAGCTTGTGAGGATGGCAGAGCTGTCCTACTGGCTGTCCTACTTTCAACCCTGGACTGTATGTGAGAAAACCACTGGATTTTAGGATAATACAATGACATTATAGAAAATGAAGAGTGGAGTTCACCACTCAGCATTTGTTAACTATGAAGTATCTTAAGCAGCAGCTATCTTTATGAACTATTTGCAGACCAGCAGTAAGAATGTTCTTATCTAATTACAGAAAAAATTATGCAACAACTTCTGTTAGTTTTCAATATTTAAGATCTGTTGTAGACAATATACTGGGAAATCTATCCTGGACACTAGTATATATCTGAAGTGTTTGTATTGAAAGAATGTTCCAGAAGTTACTGAAGCTTTGTAACTTGCTTCTTTAGGTGTTAAGACTTATTTTCTGAAACAATGAATTGCCAGTATTTTTCATTTCATACAACCACTGGCATTAAAGTAGTGCTAAGTTAAGTCTGTTCTTTTTCTTTTTCCTATAGTTCTCAAATGAATCTTTAAGATAGTTAAACAGTACAAAAAAACCTTTTGTGGACAGCTCATTTATATAAAGAAGGTAGGTATTTACTTACTTGCCACCTGACTTAAAATAGAACCCCGACAGTGCTGAAAATCAGAAGGCAGTGCCCTTTCCTCCATTATAAAAGTTCCAGGGTTAAGCTTTGTAAAATTTCCACCAACTAAGGGTTTGGTAAACATAGCTACCTTATCAGGAAGACTGTATCACAAAAACAGGTATGTTGTTCCACAGGCAAGACAAGAGAAACTGCCTGTCCTAATTGATAGTCCACGGGACAAACCTACCTCTAGAAACACAAAGTTTAGTACTGTTAACTTACTCACATGGCAAAGACGTGCAAGTCAAAACCTCTGGGGAAACAATCAAAATCCTTGCACAGTTATATGGTTTTATCTGGTAAATAAGCACATAGAGTGGTCTATGAATGGGCACCTCTACTTAGAGACAACAGTGCAGTCTGTGTCTTATATAATAGAGACGTAAGCTTTCGCACAGTGCTAGGCAATAATTAAACTGGGTGATTGCATGGCTTAGTGGGTATACCAGATGACAATGGAGATGACAGCAATAAAAAGTTGTGCCATTAAAACGGCACAGATTTCAATTATTTTCACTAAGACTATCAACACCTGAAATAAATGTGTTAAATGAATCTTTTTCCGAAAATCTAGCAGAGACCAGAATTCACAGATAATTTCAACTAACTAGCAGGCCTCGTCTCTCAGATTGACATGTATTTTCCATAAGAAATAAATTTACCTGATTCGACACAGTGGGCACTGTCCTAAACAGATTCAGTTTGCATCGTCTCATCTGCACATGTTTTTAACTCGCTTTTAAGTCATAAGGCATTTCTAGGTGTGGGTGTGTTCTTTTCTGAGAATACTGAAACTTCTTGTGATCAAAGACCATGTATTGGCTTTTTTGATATCTCTTGTAGTAAGGAATGGTACACCCTTGCCACTTATTAATGCATAGTCTCAGCTTAAATAAGGATCAAACAAGTACCTTATCCTTTGGGCATATCTTTGAGTTACTTTTCCAGGAAAATGGATGTGAGCTGATCTATCCATATTCTCTTGCCTGGTCCCTTTTGTGAGATAAATCTGAGAGGCCATTGGCAGAGAAAAAGAGTAAAATCTACTGAATAGAATACAATCATCTGTCTCATGTGGTTACGGAACATATGGCTAGTATTTCATTAACATCTGCCAGCCATGGACAATGCCATTGACCAATTTTTTATGCTTTTTATGTTATCAAACAATGAGTTTGTAAAGCATAAATGCTTACCCAACTCAATTTATACTTCAAATTTCCAAAGGTAAAAATCAAATCTTATTTACCTACCAAGCAAAAACAAGACTGTTTTGCTTGACCTACCAAGCAAAAACAAGACTGCCAAGGGTGGGAGCTACTGTGAAGATCGATGCCAGAAACAGTTTAGCAATAGGAGCAAGTTTTAGAACTAAGCAGGGCTTTTTGTATTACTCCAAGGCTAGTCAGCAAGGCCCTGAAGCTCTAAGGAGAAAACTGGGGTATCTGGAATAAAACAGGCTTTGCTCTAGGAGTAGTTTAAAAACCACTGTCTCCAGGGCCATCTATATCTCCATTCTACCCACCAAGGCCAACACAGCCTGACATGTGGAAGCAGGAAGGATCTCTTACTGCTCAGTCATGTGTCTCTATATATGATTACAAGAACCAGAGAGATAGCAAGGGAGCTTTGGTTTGTATAACAATAAATGATTCAATTATATAACAGGAGTATGTGAATGGGCTATTTTCAACATCTTGGAATCTAATAAGACAGATGATGTCATTACTAAGCAGAGAGTATGCTCAAAGAATTTATTGCCAGCCTTATAAGCATATTCTCAGATTTTTATAAACATTAATTTAAAAATCTCAAGATTTCCTTTCTATAAAGGATAGGACCCTTCTTCATAGAAAGATAAAGCTTAGAGAGAAGATAACAAAACTATTCAACTCATACAAATTTGCCTTCAATTTGGCTATTGTATTATTCTGCATGTATTAAGCTGAACAGTTTGCGTTCACTGTTAAATCACAGAAAGTTTTTTTTTTTTTCCTTTAGTAGGCTCTACACCCAGTGTGGAGCCCAACACGGGGCCTGAACTCAGGACCCTGAGATCGAGACCTGAGCTCAGGTCAAGAGTTGGACACTTAACCAAATGAGCCACCCAGGCACCCCAGGTTTGTTTTCTTTTTTTTTTTTTTTTTTTAAAGATTTTATTTATTTATTTGACAGAGAGAGACAGCAAGAGCAGGAACATAAGCAGGGGGAGTGGGAGAGGGAGAAGCAGGCTTCCCTCTGAGCAGGGAGCCTGATGCAGAACTCGATCCCAGAACCCTGGGATCATGACCTGAGCCGAAGGCAGACGCTTAATGACTGAGCCACCCAGGCACCCCCCCAGGTTTGTTTTCTTAAATAGATGTTTTCAGGGGCTCCTGGGTGGCTCAGTCATTAAGCGTCTGCCTTTAGCTCAGGTCATGATCCGAGTCCTGGGATCGGGCCCCGCGTCGGCTCCCTGCTAAGCGGGAAGCCTGTTTCTCCCTCTGCCTGCTGCTCCCCCTGCTTATGTTCTCTCTCTTTCTGTCAAATAAATAAATAAAAATCTAAAAAAATAGATGTTTTCATGAATTTTATAGTGCCTTATCATGTAAAAAGTATCTTTGAGACAGGCAACAAAAAAATAAGCTGGACTTCATCAAAATAAAAAAACTTGTGTGCAAAAGACTTATTAAGAAAGTCAAAAGATAATCTACAGAATGAGAGAAAATATTTCCATAGCATGAATCTGAAACGGGCCTGATATCCAGAATATGCAAAGAACTCCTATAACTCAATAACAAGACAAACAATTCAGTTAAAAAAAAATGGGCAAGGGGGCGCCTGGGTGGCTCAGTTGGTTAAGCGATTGCCTTCGGCTCAGGTCGTGATCCTGGAGTCCCTGGATCGAGTCCCGCATCAGGCTCCCTGCTCAGCAGGGAGTCTGCTTCTCCCTCTGACCCTCCCCCGCTCATGTGCTCTCTCTCATTCTCTCTCTCTCAAATAAATAAATAAAATCTTTAAAAAAAAAATGGGCAAAAGGCTTGAGTAGACATTTCTCTCAAAAAGATATACAAATGGCTAGGAAGCACATGAAAATTGTTCAACATCATGAGCCATTAAGGAAATGCAAATCAGAACCATAATGATATACCACTTCACGCCTACTAGGATAGTCAGAATAAAAGAAAAAAAACCACAGAAAATAATTGTTAGTTAGGTGGTAGAGAAATTAGAACTTTCACACACTGCTGGTGAGAAATGTACTGTCAATGTAAAATGGCTCAGTTACTATGGAAAACAGCACAGCGGGTCCTCAGTAAGTTCAGTACAGAAGTAGAGCATGAGCAAGCAATTCAACTTCTAGGTAAGCACCAAGCATAACTGAAAACAAGGACGCAGATACTTTTTTTTTTTAAAGATTTTATTTATTTATTTGACAGAGAGAGAGACAGCTAGAGAGGGAACACAAGCAGGGGGAGTGGAGAGGGAGAAGCAGGCTCCCCTCTGAGCAAGGAGCCCGATACGGGACTCGATCCCAGGACCCTGGGATCATGACCTGAGCCGAAGGCAGGCGCTTAATGACTGAGCCACCCAGGCGCCCCAGGACGCAGATACTTTTACATCTGTGTTCACTGCAGCATTATTCACAATAGTCAAAAGGTGGAAACAATCCATGTGTCTAACAATAGATAAACGGATACACAACATGTGGTATATACACAAAATCAATGTGTTCAGCCATAAGAAGGAATGAAGGTCTGACACAGGCTACAACATGGATGAACCTTCAAAACTTTATACTAAGTGAAATAAGCCAGACACAAAAGGACAAATACTGTATGAGTCTACTTACATGAAATAGCTAGAATAGGCAAATTCACAGAGACGGAAAATAGACTAGAGGTTATCAGGGGTTAGGAGAAATGAGGGAAATAGGAATGATCCACTTAGTAACAGAGTTTCTGTGGGGGTAGGGAGGAAATGGGGGTAAAAAAGTTCTGGAAATAAAGAGGTGGATATAATTAATGCTGTGGAATTGTACAGTTAAAAATGGTTAAAAAGGCAAATTTTATGTTTTATATATCTTGTCACAATAAAAAAATACCTTAAAAAAATACCATGAGGTACCACTTCATACCCACAAGGATGGCTAGAATTTAAACAAAACACAGAAAATAACAAGCGTTGGTGAGGATATGGAGAAACTGGGACCCTCATACATTGCTATTGGTGATGTAAAATGTTCAACTGTTGTGGAAAACAGTTTGGCAGTTCCTCAAAAAGTTAAACATAGAATGATCTAAGTTTATGATAACATGACCCTATGATCCCATAATTCAACTCCTACGTATACACCAAAGATAAAGGAAAACAGGCACTCATACAAGTATATGCACACACACATTCACAGCAGCACTATTCACTATTCACAATGGCCGAAAGGTGGAAACAGCCCAAATGTCTAACAAGAGATGAACAGACAAGACACACTGTGGTATCTACACACAGTGGAATAGTATTCAGCCATAAAAAGGGATGAAGTACTGATATGTGCTACACTGTGGATGAACCTTCAAAATGTTATGGTAAGTGAGAGAAGCAAAATATAAAAGGTCACATATTATATGATTCTATTTATATGAAATATCCAGAATAGATAAGTCCACACAGGCAGAGGCAGATTTGGTGGTTGTCAGGGGTTAGGAAGAAAAAGGAAAACGGGGAGAAACTGCCTAATGGATAAGGGGTTTTACTTTGGAGGGATGAAAATGTTCTGGAACTAGACAGAGGTGATGGTTGTATGACATTGTGAAGGTACTATATATCACTGAATTGTTCACTTTAAAATGGTCAATTTTACAGGGAATAGAATGATTACCAGGGCCTGCAGGAAATGGGAAGATGGAAATGGGCAAAGGGTACAAAATATCAGTTATATGACGATTAAGTTTAGAGACCTAATTAATGTACAGCATGGTGACTACAGTTATAATAATATATACTTGAAATTTGCTAGGAGAGTAGATCTCAAAGTGTTCTCACACCCCCACAAAACGACAGGTAACTAGGAGAGGTGATGGATATGTCAAGTCAAGATACCAAGAAGCTTAAATTGCTTTTCTTTTTCAGACAGGTATTAAATTATCCTTCAGATCAATTATGTGTTCATCAAAACATGAAGTGAATTAAGATTCCAAAATAAAACTCTTAATTATATGGGCAAAGGGCTTGAGTAGACATTTCTCTCAAAAGATACACAAATGGTTAAGAAGCACCTGAAAATTGTTCAACATCATGAGCCGTATAATTTAACTTTCTGTCTGATGCTTAGATTTCCTCAGTAATATCCCTAAAGTGACTACATATGGCTTAACATATTTAGTAATTTACTGGAACATCTCCAGGCATTCAGAGGAATTCACTAATTTTGTGGTGAACAGCTCTAATTGTTAGTTTTCCCCAATACTGAGGTGAAATGTGTATTTCTAGCAGTCTGTACTCATTAACCACGCTTCTGCCCTTCTGTTCCAACTTCCACAAACAATCCTGCTCAGGAATCTGAAGGCTATTCCTGTACCTCCAATATTCCCCTCCCCCAACAAGTACGATTTCCCTTGTGGTCAGTTTTATCAGCCTGAACCCTCCACTCAGCTATATTCCCAGGGTTTTAGTACCATGGTGTCCATGATTATGATCTTCTTGTTCGTATTCTGCACTTAAAGTTCTTCCCATAGTACATCTACAGTTCCTTTACGATGACAAAATGATTTTTAAAAAACCTACATCATAGGAGTCATCAGAGTACTTTCTCTAAAACACTAAACTATGCTTCATGACAAAATCTATATTCCAATCTGAAAAGAAAAATAACAGCAGAATAGATGAGAAATACTTCTTTCTAGGATTCTTAAACTCACATTAGTGATCTTTGATCTGAAAGGGCTGATCCAAATCTCCTACTTTAAAGATCAAAAGATTCACAACTAGAAAGGTCAGAGGAATTGCCAAGTTTAAGTCATGGCCTAGTGTTGCCCTTTGTGTCAAGTCCAATTTCCTTAACATGGTCTGGTTCCTACAAATCTACCCCAGGCTCATGTCAGGCTCTTCCCTGCTCCCCTCACCTACATTCTATCTGTTATATTTAAGTTCTTCTTTTGCTCACCTCCAAGACTTAAATATTCTTCCTCCTCTTCCCACAATACTTTCCCCCTTACCCTCATTCTCTTCAGTGGCCTGAATCCTATTTGTCTTTTAGGTCTTCTCTGAACCCTAACTTGGATTAGTTCTCCCTATCTGTTCCCATAGAACCTAGGACCCCTAATTTAAATCAGGTCTCCCTATATGTCCCTATAGGACCCAGGACTCCCTCTCTTCACAAAACTCGTAACCTTTTTTTGGTGATTATTTGTTTAATATTTATCTTGCCTGCTAGACTGTAAACCCTGTGAAAGTAGGGACCACATTTATCTTGGTCTCTTCTGTAGCCTTAACACAAACACATTATTGTGCACAGACTATACAGCAAATATACAATTTTGCAAAGGCTTAAATTAGCTTGTAATTGCTAAAATTTTTATTAAAATGCCATTAACTTGCTACACTACGTAGAATTCTTTTGGACCTGAATCTCATATATTACCCTTGGCCCTACTGTGTTTCACGGACACACTGTTCTAGCCAAATCTTTCTGGATCTGCCCACCAATATACTAGCTATCCATGCTAGTTACCTATACACTTGATAAAAATGCTACAAAAAATATATATTGCCTTTATATAATTGTCCTTCAAGAAACTGTCCAGAAATAATTTTTAATATAAGACACTTCTGTATCTGTGTCTGATCTTCTTCTAAACTACCGCTTTCTGAATTATCAAGGTGTCTTTTTTTCCATTAAACCAGTAAGTACTCTTAGCTTTGCTCCCAGACTTATTTGAATTAAAAGACTGCAAAGTGAGATTCAAGTCAGATGGCAAAGTTCTACATTTGAACAATAACTCCCATCACAGTATGTCTTCTCCACAGTCAGGGAAATTCAAAATAGATGGAATTGTTAACAGGTTTACTTACCCAGTGCCAGTAGGCTTGCTAGATAGAGCACAAGGCTCTCTTGCCACATATAGAGCACAAAGTCAAACATGGAACTTTTGGAATTTGGACAAACATGCTTACCTTACTATTCAAATCCCTAAAAGAAAGTGAGTAGAATCAGGTAACAATCCTGATCATTGTTAGAGCAATCACTCACTTTCAGGATCCACACTTCAAAAATTAAGAAAGTTCTAATTATAGTGTTAATGTCTAACTTATCGCCTTCCTCAAAAACCACTGAAGTGTAGGGTGTTTCAGGATTCTGATAATCAAAGGGATATATAATCAAAGGGATATTGGGTGTAATAACTAATGAGTGAGTACAAAGCACAGCGCCATGAGTCTTGAATGGTGATCAAGAGCACTGCCCTCGAGCCAGAAGCCAGTGTTCAAATCCTGACCTTCCCACGTCGCCATGGTGTGTCCTTGAGCTGCTTATTTAGTCTGTGCTTCCTTTTGACACCATCTGTAGAATCAGCCCCAAATCTGCACTTACTTCCTAGAGCTGCTGGGAAGAGTAAATGAGTTAAAAAAAAAAAAAAAAAAAAAAGAATAATGTGCTAAGGGGATTAAATTTAAAAATAATGACATGTCATTCTTTTTTCTTCTGTGTCTATTTTCGTAGCATTGACAGGAAACCCGGGCTCTAACCCTGCGGGATGTGTGGACCCTGCCCTATATGTTCCTCATTAGGTCAGTTCTCTGTTGTCTCAATTTGTGAGTAGACTGATTTCCTATTCCTCCTCCAAGTCTCCTAATCTGAAGTCCATGCAGAGTTAAGAAAGGAAACTCTTTCCCTTTGTAGGGGTACCAGACACACCAAAGGCAAGTACATTTTACTGTTATATGGGAAATTCTCTAAAAGTAGAGGAAGACGGATGGATGATCCCCATGAGCAGATGCACCATGCAGACACCGTGAGCAAGGTGGGTCAGCGCGGTGCCAGCCATGCTGTCCCCACACAGTACGGTGACTGTCACATGGACCTGGCACAGTCGGGCCCAGGCCCTGAAACCAGAAGCCAGCTGAGTCCTGTGGGTTTGGTCTAAACAGGTCACAGGTGGTGAAATGTCTCAGTATGAATTCATAAAGATTTTACATAATGTTCAAATATGTTCAATATACAAACAGCGGCTAAGTACATAGGTTAAAAGATTGAGTAGGCTGATGGCTTCATTTCATCCAGGATGGAATTAGTACTTCTGTTTCACAGCATTTTTACTTCTGTTGCTCCCTTAACGATTATTTAAGGGAGGAGACAAGTAGCTCTTTATTGTGGAATACTAGTATCACTTCAAATTTATTTTTACAACCTTTAAGTATTTTCAATACTTTTTTCTCAAATCTGCTGAGGTTACACAGAATAGCTTCTATTATTTCCAATTTACAGAAAGAATTTTCATTCAATTACTCTATTTACATATTGAACCCATTTTGGTAGAATATCTACCATGTTTTGACCTCAGAAGGGTTGAGAAAAAGCCCTCATCTCTTGACTAGTATCTGTTCACAAATGACCTCTTTTCTCCCCTGGGTCCAGTCTCAACACCCTCTTGCCCCAAATGCGGTGCACTGAGCTCCACTTCCATCAACGATTATAAAGAGTGCTCACTATTATTACATAATAGATCAAAGTCCTGCTTAGGAGAAAAATGAACTTGTGAGTCCAGCCAACTCACTCATAGTCCTCTTAGTTACGTGAAATATACTCCCATCTATTCCAGCCCTCTTATCCTCCGCTCCGTATCCTTCCATCATTGGGAAGGCTGGTCATTGAAAACATCTAATTCTGGTGTGACAACCTTGAGTGCTAAGTTACACCTTGTTTTTCAAATCTTCCTCAAAGAGTTCAAATCAATGAGAAATTAGACTGCACATTTACAGATGACATTAATACTTTAAATGGAAGATATATTTCCTGTCTTTTTTATAAGAAGAAAGCTGAGCAGCCTACACCCAAGAGGGAAAGCAATTTGCACCTTTCAGGCAGGAGCAATAAAAATGATCGTTTTACATGAAGGAATCGAATTAATGTAAGTGTGATTGTTAGGTTGGAGAGTACTGCAGAGCTTTTGGGCTTCTAACCAAGGATCAGACTTTAATTATTAAGGGAAATTATGCTGATTCGAGCATTAAATACTGTATGGTTTTAACACTACCTTAGATATACTGAATCCCAAATCATCAAAGTTGTTACAATCTATCAGCTTGGACTACTCTGATGGATAAATGAGTAAATACATCTGGGACCTTCCTCCCCTCCCCCTTAAAACTCTTAGGATGTAATTAGGGAAGGAAAAAATTTATTTCAAGATACCTGAATGCCCTTGTGAAGCAGGAGGATGAATGTGTTCAAGCACAACATTAGTGACTTGGGAGATTATTTTTCAAATCCTACACCCAAAGAAGAACAGCCTGAAAAGGATCTGCCACAGACTGTTCCAACAGGCCCTATAAAGGGAACACTGGGCGATTAGGATTATTCCACAAAAAGACTTCTGAGGATGCACAGTGGAGCCTAGCTTTCTAAAATGTACCATCCTTCTACACATTTCGTGTGGCCAATAATTGAGATAGTGATTAGACAGGTAACTGCCAGTGAAATGTCACAAAGAGGAAAAGCGGCACATGTAATGGATATCTATCCAAAAGGTTTGTAGTAAGGTCCTTAAAGAAAATAAATAAATAAATAAAATGGTTATGTCTCTAAAAGACCCCCATATGTTTAAGAGGAGGCCGCACTGTATAAGCCTACATTGACAATTATGCTGTGATTTATGCAGGAATATGTAGCTGTTTTTATTTTCTTTCTTCCTGTAAGAAATTACAAGAATCTTTTAACAAGTGGCTGTCTTTGAAAACCACTTTGTCTGTATTTTCTAACCTAATACATATATTGATTTTCTTTGATTGTTTTAAGAACAGCAGATTCGGATTGTTATTTGGACAGGGAAAATCTCAGAGTGGTAAAATTATGAGTAATTATTGTTTTAGATTTTATTTATATGCATTTTCCATATTTTGTATATCAACGTACTATTTTAGTCATTAATGAGGAAAAAAACCTTTAAGTTGCAAAAAGATCTTTAGGGAATAGACCTATTTGGCAACCTTCACTTTATTTTTTTAAATTTTTTTCTTTAATGTGTTTATTCACTCTTTTTCTAGATTGACTCATATTGTAGATTTTTGGATGTAGATATAATTATTAACATGTAAGGATATATTACCTGGGCAACCTTCACTTTAAATAAATAATATAAACACCTATTCTTTCTGTAACATGTATTAATCAACTTCATTACACCACATCCCTACTCAAAACCTTCATCTATAGAATTAAAAATATCAGTTCCTAAGCATTACACTCAAAACCATGCATGACCAACTCCCACTATCTTACTACCTTCTGGCCTTGCTCCCATATTCCAGCCAGATGGAACAAGCTGAAATTCCCAGACATGCTACCTCTCTCACTCCTGTGTGCTCTGAAAATACTATTCCTTCTATATGGAACATCTTTTCCTTCTCTCTGACCACCTGAAAAATTCCTATTTTTTTTCTTTAGAATTCTACCCCAAAGTTTCCACTTTTGAATGGCACAGTTTTATACACTGTTGGTGGAGAAAATGATATATCTCTAAAGAGAACAAGTTGGCTCTATCTATCAAAATTATAAATGCACTTTCCCTTCAACCCAGCAATTTCACTCCTAGGAATTTAACTTACAGTTATCCTCACACATTTGTGAAATGATGATATACAAGATTATTCACTGCAACATGGCTGGTAGCAGCAAAATATTGGAAACAACCTTATATATATGCATATACTGGGAGTTGGCTAAACACATGGAAATCCATATAGTAAAACTATCTTTGCAGCTGTCAAATGAACGAGGAGTCCTTGATGTACTGACAAAAAAAAAATCTCCAACACATACTGTTAAATAAGAAAAGTACAGAATGGGACACCAAACATCTGTAAAAAGAGAAGGGAAGAATACATACAAATTTGCTTGTATTTGCATAAAATATTTCTGGAAGAATATCGTTAGAAAACATCACAGGACAACCGGAGTGTGTAGGAAACTTCGTTAGATGGCATTTTATAGTTGTTGAAATTTTGAAACCATGTGAATGTACTACTTACTTAAAGGTAAAATTGTAAAAGCTTAAAAACCAAAATGCTTAAAAAAAAAGTGTCCACATGTTTATGAAAGTATCTCTATTTCCCACACTCTCCTGATCATTCCTTTATTCTCTCATTAGAACCTTTACTGACGACAGGTACTATGTGCCAGGTGTTGTGGTAGGTAGAGATGGAAAATAAAAACAACCTGCAGGGAAAAGCCTCAATGCACAACTCAAAAAGCAGACAGAATATCTCATTTCAGTGAGTGCCCAGGGTGCAGGGTGTGACAGATACACAAAAAAGAGGCAGGCATCACATACATCCTAATAGCACTCTTATCCCTGGTGCATAGTAACTGTTTACATGGCTGTCTCTTAAGCTAGATTGCCATCTCTTTGAAGCTATCTCAGAGGTTAACACAGTGCTATGCACATAGGAGATATGCATGTTAAATGAACCACTGAAAAAGATATAACAGAAATAAGCGCTGCACTTTTTAACAATTAGGAACTAATATTTTTTTTTTAAGGTTTTATTATTTATTTGACAGAGAGAGACACAGCGAGAGAGGGAACACAGGCAGGGGGAGTGGGAGAGGGAGAAGCAGGCTTCCCGCAGAGCAGGGAGCCCAACATGGGGCTCGATCCCAGGACCCTGGGACCATGACCTGAGCCAAAGGCAGACGCTTAATGACTGATCCACCCAGGCGCCCCAGGAACTAATATTTAAGTACTTAGACTCTAACCTGATTCCACAATCAATTTTATGAGAATTTAGTATAAAGATCTAAGGATTAAAAAAAAAATTGGCAGGGAGGGGCAGAGGAAGAGGGAGAGAAAGAATCTCAAGCAGGCTCCACACCCAGCATGGAGCCCCACGCTCAGAACCCTGAGATCACGACCTGGGTTGAAATCAAGAGTTGGATGCTTAACCCACTGAGCCACCCAGGCACCCCAGGATAAAAAAATTTTTAAATAACTACCCCTATCTTACGTGTACAGATATTTACGAATATATTCAACTGTCACAAACATCATCTACTATAGACCAATGATTATACCTATGTGGTGTTTCATTTTCTCCCAATACCATCAATTAAATATACACAGAGAGAACAATGCACCAGGCACAATGCTGGGCTGGTGATACAATGGTAAACAAAAACAGATACAGTCCTGCTCTCACGGATGTTACAAGTTAGTGAGAGACTAATCAAATAATCACCCAAGTTTCACAAGTATTTTTCGGTATCTTTAAGAAGGGAAAGAGAAAGAATACAAGGCATGGCCAAGATTTCTCCTAGCCAGCCATAAGGAAAGGAACATTACCTAAAACCTTTGTGTCTCAGATAATATGTTAAATGTTATGTTATGGGATTGTGAAGAGAATTCAGTGTCCTTGAGCGCTGATGGAGAAAATACCTTTATTTTCCTGAACCTCTGAAATTATCAGCTATAGATATTACAAATATTTTCATTCACATTACAGTTATTGCATATCTCAAAATATTATTTATATTTATCACTATTTTATAGGAACTAAGGTAGTTATTCTACTTGCTGCCATATCTTGTTATTTAATGTATTAATAGAGAAGCATATAGTACTCTATCATAAATCTGATTTTGGGGAGTTGGGGGTGGGAAAAATGGGTGAAGGTGGTCAAAAGGTACAAATGTCCAGCTATAAAGTTAAGTCCAGGGGATGAAATGTATGGTATTGTGACTATAATTAATAATACTCCATTGCAGTGGTGGGGGGTGGGGGTGAAATACGCAAAGGGGACAAAAAGATACAAACTTCTAGTTATAAAATACATAGGACACAGGGATGCAGTCTACAGCAGAAGGAATATAGTTAATATTGTAACAACTTTGTATGATGACAGATGGTAGCTAGATTTATCGTGGTAATCACTTTGTAATGTATATAATGTTAAATCACTATGTTGTATGCCTGAAATTAATAGAATGTTGTACGTCAAGTCAACTACATGCCAATAGGAAATAATACTCTATTGTATATTTGAAAGTTGCTGAGAGTAGATCTTAAATGTCTCATCACAGGACCAGGAATGCCCAAAGCACTGTAGGGGAGATGAAGCTGGAGGTGGACAAGATATTTCCCAAGGGCATGGGGCCATACATGGACCTGGATGAGACAGAAGGCAGCACTGGGCTCCTGATGAACTTGGTAGTCAATGAAAAGGCAGTCCATGCAGACTTTTTAAAGGATTTTGTAGATCTCTTTGATAATGATGATATCCAGTGAGGTACAGCAGTGCGTGTGGTCAAGCCTTTGTTATGTAGTGGTCTGGTGGATCTCCTCAAAGGACAATTTCAAACAGATCTAAAGAACTTGTGGATATTACTTGAAATTAGGAGATGGTTAACCAAGAAAGAGAAGGATGGTTTTAACCATCTGTATGAGGCTTGTTAATTTCTGAATGTGACCAACTTTCATCCTTCAATTTAAAAAAAAGCGATGCCATCAAAAAAAAAAATTCTCATCACAAGGGAAAAAACTGTAATAGGTGTGGTGCTGAATGTTAACTAGACTTATTGTGATCATTTTGCAATATATATTACATATATATACATGTCAAATCATGTTGTACATCTAAAGTAATGTTTATATGTCAATTATACCTCAAATTTTAAATGTGATTTTTCTCTATTTTGATGACATTATTTCAATGTAATTGGTTTCCTATATAATTTTATTTGTTTTATTTTATGCATTTAAAAATAATTTTCCGATAAGGGGCCCATGGACTTAATCAGATGGCCAAGAGTCCATAACCCCAAAATTGTCAAAAATCCCTGGGCTAACAGATGGTTCAGGTTGGAATAACAAAGTTGGCATACCATAGCATGTCACTGGAGAAGAGTTTTCTTTCTTTTTTATTATTATTACTATTTTTAAATATTTTATTTATTTATTTGAGTGAGAAAGAGAGAGAGAGAGAACACAAGTGGGGTGAGGGGTAGAGGGAGAAGCAGACTCTCTGACAAGCAGGAAGCCCGACTCAGGGCTTGATCCCAGAACTCCAGGATCACAACCTGAGCTGGAGGCACATGCCCAACCAACTGAGCCACCCAGGCGCATCTGGAGAAGAGGGTTTTCTGTTTTTAATTACCTTTGGGAGAGATGGGAAAGAAGAGTGCCAATTCACTTCAAAGTTCCAAGTAAAATGAAAAAGAATAATAGAACGGTAAGTTTGAATTTATAGTCAGGTTTTATTGTATTTTTGAGTACATGTCATTTTCTGATGACAAATCTGTGGATATGACTATAAACAAAGTATGCTACTGAGAAACACAGTATTTACATATTGTAGATAGCTACCTAACTATGATGGCCACATGAAAGGTCAATTATTACATATGTGGTAGATGACTGTTCAGCAAATAGTCACTTCCCCTCCTCTAACCTCCATGGTGGTGTATCCTTTCCTGTCCCACCATGTTGGAAATGATGCTCTGATTTGCTTTGGCCAATGGAACATGGATAGAAATCAAACTGTGCTAGCTCTGAGACCAGGCCTTTAAGAGGCGTTTCCACTGACCCTTCTGGGAATTTTTTTTTTTTTTTAACATTTCATTTATTTATTTGATAGAGAGCACAAGCAGGGGGAGCTGCAGGCAGAGGGAGAGGGAGAAGCAGGGAGCCTGAGGTGGGGCTCGATCCCAGGACCTGAGGATCATGAGCTGAGCTGAATGCAGATGCTTAACTGATTGAGCCACTGAGGCACCCCCCCCCCCTTTCTGGGAACTTCTAAACTTTTGTCATGAGAAGGACGCATTCCAGATAGCCTATTGATCACAAAAGAATGGGCACTGTGGAACAGGTCTAACCAAATCTGGGTTCTAAAGCTAAGTAAACTCAGCTATAGCCAGCTGTGCCAGCCAAGATCAGCCAAACCCTAGCCATCCAAAGACTCATAAGACAAAGATAAATGCCGACTGTTATGTACCACAAGATTAATGGTTGTTTGTTGTGCAGCAATATCCGAATAACAAAATACACTAAGAGTGCTCTTTAAAAACTTTGTCCGATTAACTAATGCCATTCTCTAGTCCCTCCATAAAGAAATCAGATACCCTGGGCATGCTTAACTCTTGTGGTGACTAGGCCACAACTGAGTTTATGCTTAAAAAAGTTAATTGCAGGGGCACCTGGGTGGCTCAGTCGTTAAGCGTCTGCCTTTGGCTCAGGTCATGATCCCAGGGTCCTGGGATCGAGCCCCGCATCGGGCTCCCTGCTCTGCGGGAAGCCTGCTTCTCCCTCTCCCATTCCCCCTGCTTGTATTCCCTCTCTCTCTGTGTCTCTCTCTGTCAAATAAATAAAATCTTTAAAAAAAAAAAAAAGTTAATTGCATTTGTTCCCAAACATGTTTATGTTCATAATAAGATGAATGTGAAAAAAAACTGAATTGCTATTTCTATAAAAACTAATTTGAACAATCTGGAAAGACTTTCCAAAAGTCAAATGGTGAAACAGAAAAGTCACTGTCACATTAAATGATTGCAATGCTACTATCAAAGATGTAAAAAGTTGCTAAAAAAAAAAACTCTACAAAGTTTAAAGATTGCTTTGTAAGTTTATTAATTTGTTGCCCTCTTAAGGAAACAAACTAGAAAGTATTATGTACTTCAGAATTCCTATTCTAAGAAAGGGCATAAAGATTCCTATAATGAAATTGATAATGAATATAGACTGATGTTTTAAGTTAAAATAAATGTTTAGGTTAATATGTACTTTTTTTTTTTTTTTAATGCTTCATCCCCTGAGCCAACTTTTTCTATTAAGCGACTTCAGTCCTGACTGTGTCAGGTAAGTGAGTTTCTTCAGTATTTCAGCCTGACAGAAATCCTATTGTGGGCATTACAATGATCAGAGCTTCAGTATTATTTTTGCTTTGTTTTGCTGCAAATCCTATTTATAAGCCAGCTTGTAGTCCTGGCATTGAGTTTGAATGTTACAATTTCATTTCATATTGAGTTTGAGCACTGTAGTGAGTTTTTGATATAATACTGGCTTCTCTAATAATTTAATATCAGTTTAAATTTCTGTTAACCAAGCCTAAAATCTGATCCATTAGATTTTTAAAACACAAGAACATCAAATCAGGAATAAAACCTGAACTCCTTCTGACTTAAAAAGCCCTCCATCATAACCTGGTTCCCAACTTCTTCCCCAACCACGTTTCTTACCACTGTCTGCCCCTGGTGCTCACTCCACATTGTGATCCCACACTGACCTTCCTGTTTTGCTAATATATCAAACTCATTACCACTTTGGGGCCTTTCTCTCAGAGCTTTTCTCTGCCTGAGCTACTCTTTTTCCTGATTTTCCCATAGATGTCATTCAGATCTCAAATGACACCACTGAGGCCCCCAGTGACTATCCGAAATAAAGCCTCCAATTAATCCCTTTTGATAATATCACTCCATTTTAAGTCTCTGTATAATACTTCTCACTAGGTGATAAGTAATATCATTAGCTACTATTTCTGTCTGACTTCTCCCCAAAATAGTACAAGCTTCACAAGTGATATGTCTTTAACGTTCACACCTTGCTCCCAGGGCTTAAAAATATAGCACAGCACATAGTAGCCAGATCAATGAATATTTTTGATTATTAAATTGAATACAAACATGGATGCTAAAACAAACAAAAAACCTAGAATAAGATATTTTTCAACCACCATGGTAAGTTAGGATTTAAAAACAGAAATAAAAAATTTAATGTGTTACATGTTTTATGTCAACTGTTTCTATAACATCTCCCCATCCCAAATATTTTGAATTGACTTACAAATCAACACCACCCCCAGTATCAAGCATAGAAAGATTAGTTCTCAAATCTCAAACAGGATTAAATGCAGAAAAGTTCATAATTATTGTTACAGAAACTAGTTCAATGATTTCATATTAGCAAAACCACCTAAATAATTTTTGGATAATGAATTTCTTTATAAAGTCTGCTAAAAGTTCATCTTTTATTTCAAGATTTTTATAAAGAGAAATCAGTTTAGAATCATACCAACTAATGCACACGTGCCTGTGTGCAAGGTAAGCTCAAGTACTGTACTTGCATTAACTGATTTAATTCTCACAAAATCCTATAAGGTGCCTAATATGGTTCCAATTTTACAGATGTGAAAAATGAAGCTCTGAGAGGTCAAGGAATCTGCCAAAAGCCGGTGAGCTTGTTGGAGGTGAGGTCGGATGTGACCTAGACAGTTTGGCTCCAGAGCCTGTGCCCATAGGCTCTACTCTACGCTATGTCACCTCACCTGACATGACTCAGCCAGGATTCTGGAGTTGTGACTTAGGGGTAGCAGCTGAACTCTCTGCATATGACAGAACTGTAAATCTGGATGCTATATGGCAGCCATATTCCTTGGGAATGAAGAAGCAGAAAACTTGGGTAAAGAGATAAAGGAGAGGCCAAGAGAGAAGTTAATGAGGTGGCAAGAAACAGGGAGGACTCTTGCCAGCATCAGTCCGGTACCAGCCCTGCTGCCCGGCTGAACTTCTGCCCTTGTGTTTAAAGGGACACACCCTGGTGTCTGTATGGTAAGTGCCCTTTCTTGTTTAAGACAGCTCAAGATTTTATTACTTGCAACTGTAAGAACCTTAACTCATTATCAGAACTGATCAACCAAATGAGCGAAGATTTGGCTCCTGACACTAAACTGAAATTGATGGAATATAGCCAGAATGTGTACATACTAAAGAACAATTAAAAATAAAAAATGTTCAGCTAATAACATTTTTAAAAAATATGGATGAATCAATTGGTCTTATGTTTTATTCGAATCAATATTTGAAATGTATATCCAGTGAAGATTCAGAAATAACTATTGATTTCATTGTTTTACCCATATTTGGCACATGGAATTGCTCTGAATTTTTTTTCTTCCTAATTTGGCATGCTAGATTACCTCAGTGTGCCAACCCAATAAGGAGGCAGTAATTTCAGAATGCTTACCCTCATCTCCCATTGATAGAACAGATAAAGTGTAGCTCCCTGAAAGAGCTCCTTCCCTTTGCTGGCACAGTGCTGCTATTTTGGTATCTGTCAGTGAAGAACAAATATCTAGTGGCAATAGAGGCTAGACGTGTGTTAGCCTGGGTAAACAGCTTTTGTTAATGGGACAGTGTTCTAGCCACCGAACACCAAGTCCCTTATAGTGATAGGCGACCCAGAATTTCAAGATGTGGAAACTAGTAAAGCCAGGCCATCTTTTCTCCAACACACTCTTTTTTTTTTTTTTTAAGATGTATTTATTTTAATTTTGAGAAAGAGAGAGAGCAGGGAAGAGGGGCAGAGGGAGAGAATCTCATGCAGACTCCCTGCTGAGTGCAGAGCCCAACACAAGGCTTGATCCCAGGACCCCGAGATCACGACCTGAGCTGAAACGAGAGTCCAATGCCCAGCTGAATGAACCACCCAGGCGACCCTCCATTACATTCTTGATATCCAACTTTCCCATTCAAGCTGGCACAACAAACATTCCAATTATATAAAGTAGGAAGTTTACAGTAATTTTTAACTTACCTCAATAATTTACTCTTCTCATGTAAATCAGCTGCTGCTTCTTCCTAAGTAGTATTATTGTATATATATATATATATTGCAAGAACTAACCAACATGCGCGGACTAATTTATCACACTGCCACTGTCAAGTGTCTAAGACCAGACACTTGTCAAGTTTTCACCTGCATTGTTGTAATGCCCTTTAAAAATTTTTCCATAGGCAATGTGGCCCCTGTCAGTCCATTCCAGATTATTGCTGCAATAATCAATACATCTACTCAGCAGATGGTTTGGCCCATATAAATCCCTCCTATTGATTCTATATTACCTTCCCACCTTCCTGAGGCTCAAACCTAAGACCCTCTGTCCCATCTTCAGGGCAGAAGACTTCAAGTTTCCCACAGGACTGATATCCTGATGGTGATTCCCTAACCAAAAAAGTAATTCACCAGGACAACCCAATGAGCCCATGTTCTCCTTTTGTCCACCCCCCTCCTTCTTCCACATCACTATGGTGCCTTATCTACTCAGTCTACTCCTTCCTTTAAGCCTTCTCCAGTTTGAACAGCCCTTTCCTTGTTAGAAGGGAGACAAATAGTAAGGGCATTCACTGTGCTAAATACTGTACAAATGCTCTCATTTAATCCATACAGAAATCCAATGAGACAGTACTACTATGTCCTTCATTCCTGGGATGAGGAAACTGAAATGTAGAGCATTTAGGTGATTTATGAATAAGTAGCAAATCTAAAACCTGAACTGGACACTGTAACTTAAAAAGCCCCTAAAGCAGTTAACCTCTCGGCCTTTGCACAAGCTGTTCCCCTGCTCAGAAAGGTCTTACCCTCTTCTACTAGTTGACAAGCACCTGGTCAACCTTCAAAGTCTGACTTAAGTGCCCCCATCCCCTTTTGAAGGCTTCTTCCACACTGCTCAATCAGTGGTAATTATTCTTCACTTTGTTCTACCCTATCATAGCCAAGTATCACTGCTATAAATATTTATTTTGCTTCTTTTACTTGTTTGTGAGGTCTTTGGAGGAAGGGATATTCTATTTAGACCAGCACATTGCAGTAAACCAAAAATGTCTGTAACGTTACGAACTGCCCTAACAGACATCAGAACGCAAAGTTCCCTCCGTAACCACTCTACAGATTAAAAAACTGAAATAATTCAGAATATAAATTAACATTTAACCTGAAATATTCAAGCTTGACAGTAAGTATGCATTGGTTATTAGGCTTGTTACCTGCTTAAATCACACATTTTGAATTTAAATACATATTCAAAGCTTCCTTTGGAATGCATAATAAATGTAACAGGTGTGATCTTTTCCGTGTATTTACACTAGTCAGCAACAGAAATAACTGGAAATGGTGGAGGAGGTAGAGAGGAATGCTGGCCATTCCTCTCTGCCACAGAAGGTCGTGACTGAGGACAACTTCGGAGACTGCCTCTCTCTATTGTTTATCACTCCTTGTGTGAGCACCTCAGGTCAGATTTAAAGATACATGTTTTGGAGGGAGAATGGGGGGAGGGTACAACTTTGTCTCAAAATGCAAGTCAGTTAATTTCAGCCAGTGAACAACCAAAGAAAAGGTAATCTTTGTTAAAGGAAAGCTGGAATACTGTGTTCAATGAGTCACCTTTCTAAATGTTTCTCAAGCCATGTTGACTATACTGGATTTTCACCTTACACACCAACTAATTTATGCTGTAATTAAAAAGTTCTTAAGTTTTGCAAGTGGTGACTCTCATCTTTTGTTTAGTTTATCTTAGTAAATACAATACTGGCCTTGGCAATTTCTTTTTTTTTTTTAAGTAATCTCTACACCCAGCATGGGACTAGAACTCTCAACCCCAAGATCAAGAGTCAAATGCTCTACTGCTCTACCGAGTGAGCCAGCCGGGAGCCCAGGTAATTTCTTGGGTGGGGGGGAGGGAGGGAAGGGAAGAGAGAGAGAGAGAGAGAGAGAGAGAGAGAGAGAGAGGCTTGGCTTCCTTATCCTTTTTTTCCTGCCATGATTGTCTAAAGGGACCTCTATAAAGGGATTTGTGATTTTCTTGCATTATTATTCAAAGGATCAATAGGATATAGCCATATTTTTAAAAGTGTAGCTTGAGACATTTCTGAAATCAATTCAGTGGAACATAACTAGCCTGTAAACAAAACAAAAAACCTGACTACATCACAAGCAGCAAAAAAAGTATTGTTTAGTTAAATTTTCTTTTAGTCTTGTGTGCACAATGGCTTGTATTTTTGTACCATGAGTCTCCACCAAAAATGCCAGAAAGCCACAGGGCTACTTATAAACAAGAAAAAATTCAGTGTCCACATCAAAACCACTGTTCTTAATGGGCTTTTTACCATTTGAGGAATCAAGATACCTTCCATTATGAAACAAAATCCAATTACAGAAAGATATTTAATTAATCCTGTACTAAGAAACCTTCTAAATACCCTTTGTAATAATCGACCTAAACCCAAAGGATTTTATATGTTAGCAAGAATGTAATTTGTTTCACAGTGCAGTAATAAATCAGATTGAGAAGTAATTTATTTCATACTGTAGGAAATCTGAGTATTTATCTCTTTCATACAATTTAAAGGGTTCATCTCAGACAAAGCAAAAAATCTAATATGGAATAAAAAGTAAATGATAAATATTTCATCTTAGCACAATTTTAGTATAACTTTTCCACATGAACCAAAACCAAATATCACCTTCAAAAGACTATACCAGTTAATTCTTTAAAAATCTCACATCTGATAAAGAAAACCATGTATCTCCAGAAAGTTGTATAATCATATTCAACCCCCCAACATCTATATTATTTAAATGTTTAGTATACAGTCCAATATTTTGTGTCTTTATCATACCTCTGAGACTTTCCATATTAGTGACCAAGTTTCATAGCAAACATGCTCCAGGGTTAGCAGCAGAAGTGTGCTTTGGGGGAGCTGAAGTTGTATCAAGGCACAACATATGTCAACATACTGAATATTCATATAATCTACAAACAGAAGTGTTTCCTGGTAAGCACATTAATATTAATTCGTTGATTCATTTCCTCTCTCTTTGCGCCTCCTGTAAATGTGCATGTGACACACACGCACACCACACAATGTCCTACACTTGCTGAGCACGAGATGCTCCTTAGGACCTGGTCAGGTCACCGCCTACCTCCTCAGTTTCCCATGTCCTCTTTATTGTGCCACTTTATGTCTGTTTTTGTTTCTTCTCTCCTTTAGCACGGAAAATTCCTACAAGTGTTTGAAGACTCAGCTCAGATCCCTTAAGAGGATCTTTACAGGACCACCAAAAAGAAATTAAATAAAGTTCTAAATTTTTTGGATAAGTTTTCATGGCGGAATATTGTGAAACTATGGCTAAAATGAAGTTTAAAAGATTATCCACAACTACTGATGGACTCTCTCTCCTGACTTGATAAAATATTGTGGTTAACTAAGGATTGGCAATAATATCACCTAATATATATAATTATAAAAATAGAAAAAAATGTAGGTTATATATATTAAATAGGACAAGAATGCAAAAGCCTAGATGTTTCTGTATTAATGAACACTTATAGAAGTATATTATGTTTTATTTATTTGGCTTTTGCTATTTTTTTGGTCCAGCTGACTCTTTTAAACTGTATCTATAAAACATCTACAGGGGCACCTGGCTGGCTCAGTCAGTAGAGCATTCAACTCTTGATCTCAGGGTCATGAGTCCAAGACACATGTTGGGAATGGAGCCTACCTAAAAAAAAAAAAAAAATCTACAAAGTGAAGTATAATGAATCCCTATATACTCATCTCCCAGTTTCAACAATTACCAACACAGTCATCTAACTTCATCCACATCACTAACCACTCTACTGAATCGTAAATGTTTTTGAATCTTTGCAGACATTTCATCCATAATTATTATTATTTTTTTAAGATTTTATTTATTTATTTGAGAGAGAGAGACTGAGAGAGAGAGCACATGAGAGGGGGGAGGGTCAGGAGGGTCAGAGGGAGAAGCAGACTCCCTACCGAGCAGGGAGCCCGATGCGGGACTTGATCCAGGGACTCCAGGATCATGACCTGAGCCGAAGGCAGTCGCTCAACCAACTGAGCCACCCAGGCGCCCTCATCCATAATTATTTTAATATTTATCTCTAAATCATTTTAAACATAATTATAATATTACTGCATAAAAATAATCTTAGTATCATTAAATATCTAATTAGTGGTCAGTTATAGATGTTTTTTATAGTTTGTTCAAATCAGCATCTAAACAATGGCAATAGATTGCATCTACTTAATATAACCCATAAGTCTTTTCAAAATCAATGTATGAGATCCCCTTTATATTATTCATAACAATATATTGTTTGAAGAAATTGCTGTAGTATGTTTTTAAGGTTCCTATGCCTTAAAATAGAGAATTAGGGTTTCGTATTAGCAAGATAACTGTTACGATATAGTCTTTCATTCTATGGGCGCCTGGGTGGCTCAGTCGTTAAGCGTCTGCCTTGGGCTCAGGTCACGGTCCCAGGGTCCTGGGATCGAGCCTTGCATCTGGCTCCCTGCTCAGCGGGAAGCCTGCTTCTCCCTCTCCCACTCCCCCTGCTTGTGTTCCCTCTCTCACTGTGTCTCTCTCTGTCAAGTAAACAAATAAAATCTTAAAAAAAAAAAAAAAAGTATGGCTCACTGCTATCTTAAACTAGACAGCCATTATAAGGATGACATTTACAGAGAATAAACATCTGCAAGAACTTCATTTTTCTATTATTTGAGGACATGCACACCAAGACCCTTGGAGAATGGTTAAAAAAAATTACAAGTATTAAATCCGAATGATAATTGTACTAGAAGTTAATTTCATAATAGTTCTTAGTAATAACGTAAACATTCTGAAAGTTATCTGACTTTTAGATAGTTTGGTTCTCCATGTTGATGTTATAGCCCACTGGTAAAAATGTTACACTTCAAAAGACTGAATCATATGTGTTTAAATGTAGGTAACCTTCACCTAATAATCATATACATACATACAAGGCAAACACATGGGACACAGTGATATTTGCCACTATAAAACTCCTCTGACCCTCACTACATATGAAAGTATTAACCTAAGTTTTACTCCTAAAGCGCTTTAAAATGCACTACTAAACATATAATAGTGTTTAGTGATGTAAATAAATCATTAAAAACCTGTAGACCTTTTTGTAGCCTGAACACAAAGCCAAAAGCAGTACTTCTATTTTAATTCCCAGGAAGTTTTTCTCAGTTGCTATAGGAATACAGCTATCATATTAGAAAGGAAAAAAACAGCTCCAGAGTAATGTGCGAGGCACCACCTACCATAGACCTGGGCTTGCTGATGGCCACCAGACTAGTGAGGAAGTCTTCATCATGCCGTTGGCTGAAAACATGGGCGTCATAGGCCACCATAATGGAGATTTCTTCCATCATCTTGCCAGCTGGCCCTTCCACAGCACCAGCTGCTACCCCAGCTCCAGACCAGACTATCCAAGGAAAACTACTGCAGTTCAGTGCCAATGCCCACACCCACCTGAGTTTCAGGGGGCGGAGTATCAAAAATCCAGAAGGAAAAAAAGAAAAGGGAAAAAAAAAGAAAAGCAGCTGCTATCCCAGGCTTGTCTGGCAATTCACCCCCAGTAGAAAACCAAGGGAGGTCTCTTATCTGTGGAGGAAGTATACACTATAAACACCTTCTGCATTCTTAACACAGCAGCTGGAAAGTTCGGTTTTGGGAAATCTTCTTTCAGCTTCAAAAAGAGAAATAAAGAAAAGTTTTCTAACCGGAAATATCCTATAGCAAAATCAAACAAAACAAAACAAAAGACCGCCCCCAAAACTGATTTATGTTATGCTCTTGGTAATTAGAAACTTTCTAAGTTTATCTTCTTACTTCAGTATTACTTATATCAAGATTCTTCTTCTTGGAGGAGAAGTGGATTTTCTTACAGCTTATTTTTCCACATTCATAAAAAATAAATAGATGGCAACCTTTAGTTTTTCAGAATTTCTAGAATTCTTGGTGCGGTTAAAAATTATCTCCTGAAGTATGAAAAAAAGAGATTCTTTTTCACCTCTGATTATTTCTGTTAAAGAAAAGTACCAAAATATAAAAATGAAACAGGGACTGCAATATCAATTAATTATCATTTCCCCTTCTCCCACTAAAAAACACACAAATATTTTAAATAAAATTCTTGCTTTGGGGAACTTTGTTTTCCGTTGTTATTCAGAAAGCAACACAAAGGTCCCATTTCTAAACTTATGGTTTTTCTCCCATAGATAAAAGTTCTCCTCTTTTTTTTTTTTAAGCTTAGAGGTTTCTTTTAATTACCCATATTAGCAGACAGTCATGAACTGGTGGTGTCTTAGCCACCAGAGGTGTTTTACAGTTGGAAACCATAAATGAATCTCAATATGCCCTAATGAAAAATTTGAAAGCTGCCCATAATTATCATTACAAGGCTGCCTAAACTACCAGGAAATATAATGTATGCTAATTCCATGGAAAAAGTATTAAGCAAATAAAAAGGGGGAGAACAAATGAAGCTCCTCCAAAAGTTGTTTTTCTAAAATTTCTAATTAAGCTATTATTGTCTCTGCTTTTTATAGATTATGACATTGCAGTACCATGAGAAATATAATTTGTTAGAATTAGAAATCAATTTGCCAATGTTTGTCTATAATCAAATGCAGATACTGGTTGGAATTTTTAGCCCTAATTACCAATAGCATTGTTATGTTGTTTAATTGTTTGCCTTTCAAAGGACAAAACTTAGAATGAGATTCATGGTGTCTATTTTCCCCGAAGTACCTTCACCTAGATTAACATGATTACTTAAATAGCACCTTGTTCCATTTAACTATGATTAGGAGAATTTTGCAATTGCTATGTATTCTAGATTACACACACACACACACACACACACACACGGAAGGAGAAAAACACCTTATTGCTAGGAAACAGAAGCAAGTCTAATAGGCTTATTTTAAGAGAAAATGCAATACTTTCAATAAATCTTCAAGATTAAAACAGCCTCAAACTGTGCTTGACCCTCGTTGAAGCCAGTAAAGCATTTTCACTTCATTTTTTGCTACAATGCAGCTTTGTCTCTTATGCTTTATTTTTGTCAAAAAGTTTCCCAGCATATTTATCTTAAGGCTGACTAACCAGGTAAAAATTGAACGGTAATCAAGAGACAAGGTTTCATAAAGCGTCCAGGCAGTTCATACCTTTTAAATTCCTTTTTATCTTTTCAGAAGTACTGTAAAAGATACTGTGAACCTCTTCACGCGTTCACTAGCACCAGAAGGTTTCAGGTTTATCTTGCAGCACCATTTTCTAGATGGGAAAGCAATTCCTCTTGCTTTCATGTTTTTCTTTGCTGCAGTGACTCAGTGCTTCTACCCTGATACCTGAATAAGGTGCGCTGACAAAGACACCTGTTGTGGAAGGTAAAGAAACTACTTCCCATAATGCCTCACTCCCTGCTGGCAACCGCCCAGGGGCAAACAAGAATTATAAACCACATTCGAGCAATTGCCTATGCACCCCGGGAGAGCAATTCAGTGTAACAATGGGTAATCTTCTTGGTTAGGAAGAACACTCATAACCCAAGGGGAAAAAAAGGACCAGAAAAACAATATCAAAAAGTTCAGGTGTTATGTATTAAACTCAGAAACTATTTAGGGATCAGGGGTGTAAGAGTACAAAACAATTTTAGGAACATAATCAGAGGCTGTAAAGATACTTTTAAAATTACATAAACAGAAGCTAACGGCTTTAAATAATGCAGTCCTTTCAGAATTCCACACAGGTTCTCAGGTAAACAATCATGTATTTTTTAAAGCTTCTGATTTATTACCTACAAAAGATTGTTCTAATTAGCCACAGCCACTGGAATTATTAATAACTTTTCATTTCTAAATCTAAGAGGTCCTCTATCAAAGCCAGAATGCATGCATTTTCTAGAGCAAGGGTTCCCTAAGTTAGACTTGCACCCTTCATTTTTGTCACCCTTACAATGGTCCTCCATACTTGACTTTCAGAGTCTGGGCAGGAAAAATTCCAATGTTTCTTTTCTCTTACAATTAAATGTATACTTGTGGTCCCAACAAAATGCATACTTTTTGAAAACCGATGATCTATTTAAAAACCTGTCTTTGAACTGGCCTTTTCTCCAGTCTCAGAAATACCCTCCCCAAAGTTCAGGAGCCCTGTTACAGTCATGTTTACAAACAGTCCTCTACTCCCTTGCAAGACATCTTTCTTACTCTTTTGCCTGTTCCCCTGTGAACTGATCCCACGGATCTCCCAGGAATGTTTCCACCTAAGTTTCTGCAGTCCTCTACTTCGCACCACGCAGCAACACTGAAAAAAGCCGTGGGGGTGGGGAATTACCTGAGATCAAGGGGTGTAGCAGCATTTGCTGCTAAAATTTACCAGGCAAGGACTGTATATCCTACCGGCAGCAGAAAACAAGGCGGCAGTAGTAACCAATAGAGGGTCGCCAGTTCAAGCAGGAACTAGCTAGCAGTCTGTTCCAGGGCAAGTCATTCAACCTCCCTAGGTTTCAATTTCCTCATGGTAATGTAAATTGAGAGGGATGGACTAGATCTGAGGTTTTCACGTGCGCTCAGAAACTGTCCAAAGCTAAGTATCCAATTTCCCTCCACTAAACAGGCTTACTGGGGGATTTGAAGGTGGAAATAACTTTTTAATCTCTATCAGAATAAAAAACAAAGGGTAACATTAATCCCAGATGTTAAGAAAGTCGGGGTTGCTATAATGTGTCCCCAAAAGGCAGTCGATTTTGTACCCTACTTTGGATTTTCTAATGCCAACTCTTTTGCCTATGAAGAGGATTCAGTGACAGTGCGGATACTTTTTATTAGTTATTCTTTACAGTCTTTTCAGTTTAGAGGCCAACCTGGCTACAAAAAGCCTCTCCAGATCTCATTAAGATAAGAAAATTTTAGTGAATAAAATATCTTTAATGATTTGTAAGTGCCGTTTTAACATTTTACATAAGACGATTTTACTATGGTAGCTGATTTTGTTCCGACAATCATTCTTCTAGGATTATTACATTTTAACAACAACATACCCGGGTCATACTGAGTGAGTATGAGTCTAATAAACCATTCCTGGCCTTCAGAGAACATCTGTTCTCACGTGTCAAATGTAGGTACAGCCAAAACAAAAAATCAAGGAAAACATGAATAAGATGTGAACATTTTTTAAATTTCTGTGTTCTCCCCAAATGCAGCAAAGCAGCAAAGTAGCTTTATGATGGGAGTGGTATTCAAATCAAAGGAGCAAATATGTGAAAAACAGACAGCATGTCTTTAAAAAGAGCCACAAGATGGGGAGCCTGGGTGGCTCACTCGTTAAGCGTCTGCCTTCAGCTCAGGTCATGATCCAGGGTCCTGGGATCAAGCCCCTGCTCAGCGGGGAGCCTGCTTCTCCCTCTCCCACTCCCCCTGCTTGTGTTCCCTCTCTCGCTGTGTCTCTCTCTGTCAAATATACAAAAAAATAAAAAATAAAAAGAGCTACAAGAGTGGCTGCAAAGACCCTTTCCCCATGCCTCAGGTTCTGCTTGTTGAATTTCTCACAACAGCCATAAAGTCGGGGCAAGATGGAAAGGAGAAGAAAAGCACCAGGGAAGAAATGTGGTCTCAAGGGCAGAGGGTCTTCTGAGCCTTCCGCATGCAGAGGTGGAACCCTCTAGACACTCTCCTTCCCTCCCCGGTGGTTCTTGTGTGTTTATTCCTAAATCAGTCAACATAAACATTCATGAAGTGTATGTGACTCAGTTTTAAGAGATCTTCACAAAATATTCATGTATTGACATAAACAACTGTAAGAAAGACAAAATTCTACAAGTACTTTCTTAATCACAGAAAACCAATATTCCAAGTAGGTTTTACACTTAGGAGTGCACATTATAAAACCCAAGTGCTCTAAGTGGGGGAACAAAATATAACAGGAGAATGAGAAGTCACAGAAGTATCAAGAGCAGAAAGCTTTTCAGAGTATTTTGGATTTCAGAGTAGTCTAGTGACACATACTGAGTTTTTACAAAGGGAAAAGACCAAAAAGTAAAAGAAAAAGAAGCAAAATCTTAGTTTTCTTTAAAAAATCATGCAAAGGTAAATACAGAAAACCTTTATTCTTGTGTTGAATTCCAGCCATTCAGCTCATTATCTTTCCTATCTTCCTAGCAATTGCTAGGCAAATTCAAAACCCCAGAAAGCATAGATTCTTAAGGAAAAAAAAAAAAAATCCCCAGAGTTAAAGAAAAGAAAAACCAGTGGGGCCTAAAATACTTGCCTAACAGCTATACTGGGTATCTTACTTCCTCATTCGTATCTCACTACAAAGAATGTGGGTGAGGGAGAGTCCAGACTGTGAGTCTGCAACTCTCTAGCAGTCAGCTTTTTACCTCATTTGTAACTCTAAAATCCACAGCCAACTGTTAAACGCAAAACAAGAGGCCCAAAATGGAGTCACTTTTGTGAAGCCCCACGTTACCAAACAGAGACTTCATTACAGTTTTGGCTCTCCCAGAAATGGAATCTTAAACCAGTCACTCAGAAATCGCCTGATCAGCACTAGTTGGATAATCTGCCTGACAGACCCCTTTTGAAATAATCAACCTACTTTTTTGCCTACTGTAACTTCTTTGTTCCTACTCCCTTTTGCTTACGAAAGTCTTTTCTTTGGTACAGCTCCTCAGAGCTCCTTCCTATCTGCTAGATTGAATGCTGCTCAAGTCATAAATCATTGGATAAAGCCAATAAGATCTTTAAAATTTACTCAGTCGAATTTTGTTTTTTAACACAACACATTCACTTAAACTTTACCTAACCAAAAATAAGTGTTTCCAGTGTTGTAAGCATTCACTGATATTTGCCAAGGATGGTTTCAGACACATCTAAAAACATGGCAATGCTTCATCGTGTCTCATTTTGATCAGAATACACAACTCACCTGTAATTACAAATAACTTTACCTTAATTTTTAAAGCATTCAAAATATTTTTTAAATTAAAAAAATTTTTTAAATTTTAAAAAAGTTTTACTAACAACCAAATCAAACCATTCCACAAGGATAATGTTTTAGATCCCCCCCCTTTTTTTAAACCAAGATCAGAAGGTAGTTTTAGTTTTAGGGAACAGCAAAAAAGTGTGAACTAGTTTTATTTACATGTTCATTTGTTTCAAGTTCTTCCTGCAGGGCTGGTGACTCCAGCCTGGGTAAGTCCCTTTCCAATGGGCCCTCAGGTCGCTGCAGCAGTGGTGGGCTTGATGATCACCAGGGGGAAGTGGGTGGGGGCGCTGGGTTGAATAGGTGATGGGGATTAAGGAGGCACTTGTGATGAGCACCAGGTGATGGATGGAAGTGTTGAATCACTATATTATATACCTGAAATTAATATTACTGTTAACAAGAATTTAAAAACTAAAAACAACAAACCAACTTGATGAATTTGATGCTACGTGAATTATATCTCAATTTAAAAAACCCAACAGCATTTGCTAAATGCTTGTAATGTGCATGGGAGTGGGGGGGGGGGGCTTACAAATTTTTAATATAGTAACATATAATCTAGTTATAATGATGACTAATAGGGGCGCCTGGGTGGCTGAGTCGATTAAGCATCTGACTCGATCTCGTTTCAGGTCTTAATCTCAGGGTCATGAGTTCAAGCCCCATGTTGGGCTCCACACTGAGTGTGGAGCCTACTTAAAACACACACACACACACACACAAATAATAACTAATGTATCCTTAAAAAGTCTTTTATAATAATAATAGGAACTAATATGTAGTAAGCATTCACTATGTCCTAGACATAGAATCCCATTTAATCTTCACAATAAGCCTGTGAACTAGGAACTATAATTATCCCTTCTTCTCCACTGAAGTATGGAGAAGTTTAGTGATTTGACTCAATTATCACAATTAGAAATGGAGCTGATAAGATTCAAAAACCAGTGTGTCTGGCTCCAAAGTGCATGCCCTTGACAATAAGGGAAGTGAGCAGACATAAACTGAGAATCGGCCATGTGCCAGACACCCCTGCTTTTCAAATACTGATATCTCCTTCCCCCGCCCACCCCCCAGAACACAATACACTATGTTTGCCAAGTAATGCCATCATAAGTAACTTTAGGACTATAAGAGTGTGAAGTCTGTCTGCATACAGGAAAGCCTGCATGGAAAAGACGGAATGGATTTGGATAGGCAAAGTGAAATCATTTTTTACAGGGAAAATAAGCCTGGTCTCAGTGCTGATATTGGTGGGGTATAGTAGGAGATAAGATTTCAAAGGCAGGTTTGAATTGGCCTGTGGTAGGTTTCAAATATCAGGTCAACAACTTCGGAAAATGCGGAGTATAGGCCAAGGGCGGCCACTGAAGACTACAAAGTTTTTGCCTTCCTAGCCTCCATTTCTGTCACTAGAGGAAGGACCTATATTATAAGGGTTAACACATGGGCTTCAGAGTTCAGAATAACCTGGGGTAACATCTGACTCTGCCACATACTAGCTCTGTGACCATAAGCAAATTCTATAAGCTGTCTTACCCTTGGTTTTGGCATCCATACAATAAGAAAATAGTAACAATGTTGTTACTATGAGGGATAATAAGATAATGCACATAAAATCCCTTAGTAAGCTGTCCCGCTCTAGAAAGCATTTGGTTAATGATGCTGTTATTTGCTGTTATTATCAATATTAATAAAAATGATGTCTGCCGGGACAAGATCATTTTTTAACACCGAAGAGAAGATGGAATTGTAACTTTCAGAACTGATAACTTTCAGTATCCGAGAACACAATGTCTCCATTTTCTATTTCCTTATCCAATTAATAAAAATCCAGGAGAAAGAAATAGATGATGTCACACAACTCCAACCTTCCACCAGTTTTCCCTAAGCAATTAAATGTTTTTAGATGTTGCTTTATTTGGGAGCAAATGGGTTAATTCACACGCATCCTTCTGTCAGAAATCACTGAGACAGGTTAGAGGACATGAAAGGTTGATAATGTGTGTGTGTGGAGTCTCTTGTACTTTTGCAGCCCTCTCCAGTTTCCTGATGACAATGCTGACAGAGTTTAATCAATTACCTCTTATTAAATTAAGCAATTGTGACAAGAACAGGGAACAAAGAGAGCATTTGTTGTATACCGATATTCATCTGTTGTAACCTGATCAACAAAACACTGTTACTATGGGCTAACATGTGGAAATACATAATCCTTCTTTATAATTGTATTATAACAAGATTTTCCATTGTTCATTGGTACCTTAGAATTAAGAAATATCCTATACAATGGTTTAGAGTAACAGCTTATCTGGAAGCTTAGACCTGACCAATAAAATTTTAATCCATTTCATTTCAAAGAGATCAACTGAGTTTGATGAGTGTAGGAGGAGGGAAGAGAGAAGTAACACATTATTATTTTTTAAAGATTTATTTATTTATTTGAGAGAGCGAGAATGAGAGAGAGAGAGAGTACATGAGGGCGGGGAGGGTTAGAGGGAGAAGCAGGTTCCTCGCCGAGCCGAAGGCAGTCGCTTAACCAACTGAGCCACCCAGGCGCCCCGAAGTAACACATTATTTAACATCTACTGTGCTGGGATGGAGCTTTAACTACACTCTCCTAATTTTTACAATAATACTATGAAGCTGGTTTTATTATCCCCATTTTACAGAAGAGTAAACCACTGCCCTATGGGTTTAAGTAATTTAAGGCCACACTGCTAGTATATGAAAACCATGATTAAAACTGAAATATGTGATTACACAGGCTGTGTGTCCCCCCAACCCCCAACAGGTTCATAATAAAATGAATTCAAGAAAGAAGAAAGTAAACTCAACTTGGAGATCCTGAAATAGAAGCTTCACAATTTCCAAAGCTGCACTTTGTATCTCTCTTCTCTTAGTATTTTGTTTTAAATTTTTTTTAAGCAAGTTCTATGCCCAACATGGGGCTTGAACTCAGGACCCCAAGATCAAGGGTCACATGTTCCACCAACTGAGGCAGCCAGGCGTCCCCCTCTTAGTATTTTCCTTTATTATTATATCATTGTATATTCAAAATATGAACTAAAAACTCATTTTGGGGGCGCCTGGGTGGCTCAGTCGTTAAGCGTCTGCCTTCGGCTCAGATCATGATCCCAGGGTCCTGGGATCGAGCCCCGCATCGGGCTCCCTGCTCCGCGGGAAGCCTGCTTCTCCCTCTCCCACTCCCCCTGCTTGTGTTCCCTCTCTCGCTGTGTCTCTCTCTGTCAAATAATAAATAAAATCTTTAAAAAAAAAACAACTCATTTTGCATCTAACAGTATTATTTATAAGGCATTTGCAAATAGGAAGAAAACTGAGGCCAACTACTGAGAAGTGTAATGCATATATTAACAGTCTGCTACAATAGAAAATATCGTGTGGATGGAAGCAGCATTCCTTCAATGACCTGTCAACAGCAGCTTCTCTGTGGTTTAAAATTGGCCTTTTGTTTGCTTTAAGACCAAGAGTAAGTTGCTCAATGGGTTAATAGAAAAATAACAAAAAGGCCTTAATATTTTTTAACAGTGGTCTTAGTAGGAGTGGTAGCAATTTCATTCACTTCAACAAGAATGTATTTATTTTTATTTTCTTAAAGATTTTATTTTTAAGTAATCTCTACACCCAATGTGGGTCTTGAATTTACAATCCTGAGATCAAGAGTCATATGCTCTACCTACCAAGCCAGCCAGGCAACTCAAGAATTTATTTTTTATGTTCAATCTAAAGTATTTTCCCAGGGGCGCCTGGGTGGCTCACTTGGTTAAGCGTCTGCCTTCGGCTCAGGTCATGATCCCAGGGTGCTGGGATGGAGTCCCACATCGGCCTCCCGGCTCAACGGGGAGCCTGCTTCTCCCTCTGATCCTCTCCCCTCTCATGCTGTTTCTCTCTCTCTCAAAAATAAATAAATAAATAAATAAAATTTTAAAAAAAAATTAATTAAATAAAATATTTTCCCAAAAATGGTCATTTCAGGTTTAAGAACTGTCATAAAGCATCATCATAACATATATTGCTCCAATATCATGATTTTTATTTTTTACCTAAAAATAGCTAACATCCTTACGTATTACTTATAAAAGACAGCAGGAAGTTAAGAGAGAATATTAGTGTCTACATAGCTGCCCAAGGGTTTACTTTCAGTTACGAATTCTAATGCATTACGATGCATCCTTATTTAAAAGTGTCCCTTTGGTGGCTCAGTTTTGGTTTCTGCTCAGGTCATGATCTCAGGGTCCTGAGACTGAGTCTTGCATCAGGCTCCGTGCTCAGTGTGGAGTCTGCTGGAGATTCTCTCCTTCTCGCTCCTCCTCTGCGCCTCCCCACACACTGGATTGCCTGTGTACTCGTGCACACTCTCTCTCTTTCTGTCAAATAATGAATGAATGAATGAATGAATGAATGAATGGATGACTAAATAAATAGTCTTTAAAAAAAGAAAGTCTCGGGGCGTCTGGGTGGCTCAGTCGTTGGGCGTCTGCCTTCGGCTCAGGTCATGATCCCAGGGTCCTGGGATCGAGCCCCGCATCGGGCTCCCTGCTCTGCGGGAAGCCTGCTTCTCCCTCTCCCACTCCCCCTGCTGTGTTCCCTCTCTCACTGTGTCTCTCTCTGTGAAATAAATAAATAAAATCTTAAAAAAAAGAAAAGAAAAAGAAAGTCTCTTTGGGGGGCACCTGGCTGGCTCAGTCAGTGGAATGTGCGACTCTTGATGTTGGGGTTGTGACTTCCAGCCCCCCCCACTGGGTGTCAAGGTTACCTGAAAATAAAATCTTTAAAAAATAAAAAATAAAAAAATAAAAATGTCCATTTGGGACAACTTAGCATGCATTTGTGGAGAATTTTAAGTATGCAACATGAGATTACAGTTTATAATACTAAATGACCAAGCTGAGACTAGAGCAATGTATATATGCTGGCAAATCTGTATAAATGATCAGATCGTAAAACTGAATACAAATATATATTAAATATTGATTTATGGGTAATTTTAATTTATGTAAATATAATGCCTTTTGCTTCTCCTAATGGCCATCTAGCTTTTGACACTTTACTACTTACTAGTATCTGTACTCCAAAGAGTACAAAAAACAGGGAATGAAGGAACAACTCTAATTAGTGATTAATTGGTAGGTGTTATTTCTAATCATCTCTGTCAAATGACTACACTAGAAAAACAACTAAAAATTAAGAGCTAAAATAAAATGTTCATTATTTGAAAATTTTCAATTAAATATTTTTTCCATACTTTCTATTTTCTATTCCCATGTATAGAGGAGAGCTGTCTAAAGGAATTTCATAAGAAAACTGCCCCATGAGGTTGACTAAATAACAAAATTAATGTTAAGCAAGAAGTTCTGGTATTAAACTTTATAAAGAATAAAATGAATTTTTCCGGGCGCCTGGGTGGCTTAGATGGTTAAGCGTCTGCCTTCGGCTCAGGTCATGATCTCAGGGTCCTGGGATCGAGTCCCGCATCGGGTTCCCTGCTCAGTGCAGAACCTGCTTCTCTCTCTCCCTCTGCCACTCCCTCTGCTTGTGCTCTTCTATCTCTCTATCAAATAAATAAATAAAATCTTAAAAAAAAAATGAATTTTTCCATTATCTGCACTTGGAACACATAATGGAAGCATCATTAACTGGCTGCTTTTATTAACTATTTTATTCACTATTAACAAAACTTGTGCTGTACTGCATGGAGCACTGGGTGTTACACAAAAACAATCAATTGTGGATCACTACATCAAAAACTAATGATGTATGGTGACTAACATAACATAATAAAATAAAATTAAAAAAAGAAAACTTGTGAATCTTTTACTCTAAAGCCACTCTTTAAATTTCAACAGGAACGTTTTTTTCCCTTCTCTCCATTCTTCCTCCCATTATCTATCTCCCTCATACACATCTCTTAAAAAATTATTTTTGTCCTAAACTATTTGATTCTTTAGTACATCGTGTATTTATCAGATAACTTACTAAGTATACACCTTTATATACATTTTTAAACTTAATTCCAGTTATTCTACATTGTTCCCTCTATACAAGGGTTGACAATATAAATGAGATATGAACACAGTACATGATCTTACAGATGGCACTTTATAAATGAGTCCTATATTAGCTGATTGTAGATAATTGTTCTATTATAGTTACTGCATCTACCAGTAATTCAATATTGCTAAAAAACAAAAACAAAACCCTTTATTTTATGTTAGGGTGATATCTTAATGAAGATATTTCATTAAAAAAAAAAATCCCACTGATATGTACAGGGTAATTAACCATTGTGCAAGACGATATCCTAGGAGTTCGTTCCTGTGAAAGAAAATAGCTATAAATTTGTCCAAAGCCTCCATAAGAAAAAAATTATAAAGCAACCATTTTTGTAAAGGAGCTTCGTTCAAAGACAAAAGTTCTCTTTGAAATCACACACAGTTTCTCTTTAATGCAGACTGTGTTAGCACTATTAATATAAATTTCCTATGTTCTTTTTATTATTAATATATTTGTAAAAGTGGTCTTTAACCTTACAATGCCACAGAATACAAAGGAAGCAGTAAACAAATTTACTGGTATTTTGTATTTACCCCAGGGCAGTTGAACAGAAGCAAAGGGAAGGAAATGGGTCTGAGATTTGGATAATAATACAACTCTCTATGTCATAGTGGGAAGACTTAAACCTCTGGCAAGTGAAGGCTAAGTGACAGGAATCTGACAGTACCTTGCAATGTTGATAGCACCACTTCCCACCCCAAAGCCCTTAGCTTACATGAGTCTTCTGAATTTCTGGGTCAAATAATCAAAAAATAAAACCATTATAGGTAATACTATTATCTCTACTTCCCTCTCCTAAAACCTTAATGTATTTCCTCTAAAAAGAAAATCGCTTCCTTAGCATTAAAAAACAGTATTTTAGAATTTTGTATCCAACCATTAGAAACCATTTCTTTACCCAGCATATATCACTGACAAGGTATTATGTTGAAAAAAAGTAAAGCAAATGATGAACATACAACAACGTTACTAAGAGGTTGAAGGGAGAAAAGCAACTGTTTACATTAAATATATTGTGGTTTTGTTTTGTTTTTACTACAAAAAGCCCATATATAAGTTACAAAAAAGATGCAGAAATCAGAAGAAACTCAAAGTGAAACAACTTCCTCTTGGTTTTAATGGTCAATAAAGAAATACATAAATTTAAAATAAATAAGTCTTTTAAGCCTTTACTAGCTATAGGTTTATTAGTTATTTTGGCAGTTGCTAAGCAACAGTCTCTTCTGTAAGGCACATGCAATTAACAGGTTTTCAGGAAAAGATAAATGCAAAATTAGGGAATAGTATTTGAAAAGCAAAAAGGAAAAAGTATTAACTTGCTAAACAGACTGTAACAGATTTAGTGACTTCTGCAATAGTGGTTAAACATTTTGTTTTCCACTGGCACCAAATGAGATGTTACTTTAGTACATTAACATTTTAACTTTATTTAAATGGTGATCATTATACTCAACAGCCTAATTATTTTGAATATCTCAAATTAAATCAGACCAGTATGCTCCAATTACTACTAACAGTGATCTCTATAGATCTCCTTCTCTGCCAGTATTTTCCTCAAATCCCCAGTTTCAGGGTAGTCACAGCCCTGGCTTGTATTTTTAAAAAATTTTATCCTACTGTGACATGAAATTAGTAAAGCTACAGCTTCACGATGCTGCTTAAGCTACTAGATCCCTGAAAAACTTGCTCTTCAACGTGAACATTTTGTTTTTAATTTTAAGTGGGCTCCAGGCCCAATGTGGGACTCGAATGCACAACCCTGAGATTGAGAATCACATGCTCGAGGTGCCTTGGTGGTGCAGTCAGTTAAGCATCTGATTCTTGGTTTCAGCTCAGGTCAAGATCTCAGGGTTGTGAGATCGAGCCCTCCATTGGGCTCCATGCTCAGCTAGGAGTCTACTTCAGATTCTCTCTCCCTCTCCCTCTGCCCCTCCCACTTGTGCACACACTCCCTCTCTCTCTCAAATAAATAAATCTTAAAAAAAAAAAAAAAAAAGAGTTGCATGCTCTATCCACTGAGCCAGCCAGGCACCCCTGATGTGCACATTTTGTAATAACTCTTTTTACAGATCTTACTATATCAACTCAGTGACTAAAGAGGAATACCCTTTAATCCATTGGGTATAATAATGGAAACTTTTTTAAAAAGGAAAATGGCAAATAACTGAATGGAAAATTACTGTAAAATTTCAACTGTTGTGGGGGAAGGAAAAGATAGGAAATGGAATGCAATGCTATCATTTTGAGGATTCAAGGGAAAATTTCCCTCCCTATTCCTGTACTTTTCCCCTTCCTCATTTTTAATAATATGTTGCAAGTTGTGTAAATGGTGGAAGGTCATGACTACCAATCCCCTTGTTCCCAAAATCAATTCCTCTCTGACTTTTCTTAGTCTACGCCGAGCAAGCTTGATGCAGGGGCTAGTAAGAGTCCACTTTAATAAATGAGCTAAGGAAAAGAACTTACAAATGTGAAGTGCCTTGTGTCTGGGTTGCAATCATGCCTTATATTGGTTCTACAACCAAACACCTGTGATCTTAGAAAGGCAGCTTCTTATTTTATTTTAAAAGAACAGCTTTGGACTAAATGATTGGTAGAGTCTACTTCAGTTTAACATCCATAACTCCACCTTGAAGCATACTGTTATAAAGAATTATAATCTATTAAATAAATAATTACTCCATCTTTAAACCTGCCGAGACGGGACACTTAATACCAGGTTAGTAGGATCTTTTGAGTGGTTTCTCTTTTTGTTTTCCATAGTTTGCCTCAGACCAAACTCAAGAATCTACCACGAAAATCTAATTGTCCAAATAAGAGTAAAAGGCTAAGAAAAATGCCCTCCCAAAAGTCAGCAAGCAGTTTGTAATGATATGCATGGCTAAGACATGAATTTTAATGACCTCTATTTTGTTTTCAACAGCTACCAGAATTAAACATGAGCAGACTCTTCAAACTGTAAAACTCTCCATTGAGTCATATAAATTTCTTAAACATGGCACTGTTAACATTTGGGGATGAATAATTTTTTCTTATAGAATGCTGTCCTATGAATTTTAAGATGGTCTACACCATCACTGGCCTCTACACATGAGATATTAGTAGTAGCCATTCCCCAAGGTTGTGGCAACTCCAAAGTTTTTGGACTTTGCCAAATGTCCCCGGGGTGCAGTGGGGGGGGTCTACCCTGAGTTGAGAACCATGAATATAGATCTGTATCTATAAATTAAAATTATGGAAAGGGGTTATTTTTAAATCCCAAATTGACCTCCAACCATAGACTTTTAAAAATAATTTCTATGATTTCAGGCCCTACTGATATCGTCTCAAACTCTATTGAAAATTACCAATATCAAGTGCAATTATGTTAAGAAATTGCATTCTGAGGGTTGTGGAAAGGGAGGTGGGTAGGTGGATGGGGTAACTGGGTGATGGGCATTAAGGAGGGCCCCTGATGTGATGAACACTGGGTGTTATTCACAACTAATGAATCACTGAACATTCTATCAAAAACTAATGATTACTATAAGTTGGCTAATTGAATTTAAATTTTAAAAATTACATTAAAAAGAAGAAAATTACCAATAAATGAGTCATTCATTAATATTTGTGAAGAACTTTCTTTCACTTTGACTCTATAAGGTTTTTGCCTCCAGAACATTTACGTATTCTTCTTTTTTTTAGTTTTATTGAAGTATAATTGACAAAAAAAATTGTATGTATTTAAGGTATACAGTTTGATGTTTTGATATTAAATATTCTTAAAATTGGAAAAATCATAGTCAGTTACTGACAAATTCCTTGTGGTGTCTCATTGTTACAGACATTGTTTATATATCAGTATTAATTACTTATATGTTGGAATATATATTATTCAACTTCAACAATCAGTTTTATAAAGTAGTATCCACGACTTTCAGACATAGGAGGGTTCTAAAAAGATGTCAGATTCTTAGGTTTCTGAAGGGGACCAGAATATGCTACCCCAAAATATGCCACAAAATATGCCTAAGGACTATTTTGAGCTGAAAGAAATTGAGAAGCTGCAGACACAGAGGGAACTCTCTGCCCTCCCCCCATCTGCCTAAAAGCAGAGTATAAATTTCCTTTTTGTAAAGAAAATTCCCATCTGTAAAGGGGCCCCCTCCACAACCCTTTTCTACTATTAGTTTCCCTCCTACATTTCCTAGTTACCTTCTCACAATTTACCCTCCTCCAAGCCCAAACCCCCTTCTCCTTTGTCTAGTCACCTCTCTACAATTTATCACCCTTTGTTAAAACGGTATATAAGTTCCCAGATCTAGCTGCCTCTTTGGGTTTTCATTTCTTTTCTGTGAAGTTGCTATTTATATAAAAAATATTAATATCAATAAAGAAACATATGCCTTATTTCCTGTTAATCTGTCTTTTGTCAGTTTAATTCATAGGCCCCTAGACACAGAACCTGAGAGGGTAGAAGAAAAGTTTCCCCTTACTTATGTTTCCAACCCATAATTTGTTGATGAAATTATCACGAAAAAGATGACAATTATATTTATTCATAAATATATACTACCCCATGGATACATAGAGTATTGGAATTGGCTTTAGAGAGTACTATCTAGTTCCTGATTTACAGAGGAGGAAACCAGAGGCTAGGGTTAGGCCATGAAAAAGTAAAAATTTCATTTTTAAAAAATGAGGGGAAGATGAAAGGGAAAAAGCTTAAGAAGGAAGAAGAAACAAAACCAGGAGGGAGGGAAGTAAAGCCTTTCGAGGGGTGTGGCTTTAGTGTGACAAACCAAAGCCTCACATACTGCAGACTTCAGTCCCTGGGATCCACACAGAACAAGAACTGGAGAAGTAATTAATGTAGTTTTACAGCTTTGAACACACTCAGTGCTTCCTGTCAAGGGCCAAGTGTTGCTGGAGGAGACCTGCAACAGACTGGCCAGATATAACTTCCCCGGGCGGTGGTAGACAGAACTACCTGGCTGCTTAGACTGACACTTTATAGCACTTGATTAACTGGATTTCCTGTTAAATGGTGGGGACCAAGGGTGTGTTGAGTATGTTTTAAGCTTTTATGTTTGGAAAGTTTTCCTTATGTGTTTATCCTGGGGTTTTTTAATCTAAAAGTCCAACTTTAAAAATATAATAAATAAAACAGAAATAAAAAAAAGGTAGATCCAGTAAAACATAGTGGTTGACCTTTGGCTGCTTCTATACAAGTTTTAGATTGTATTTTAAAGTTGTCCAGATGTTCCAATGTGTAATTGGTTAGTTTTATCTGAAAGCATTTGAATAGGCATAGGACTTTGTAATATTTTAAAATAAGAGCAAAAAGTATCTTCTCATTTAAACCGGCCATTTAATGAAAACAATGCTCTGTTAGTATAAACAAATAAAAAGGGCTGATGAACATCCATCCATCATTAAAAATGGCTTAGAAACAGTTCAAATACAAAAAGGTAGTTGGTAAAATTTCGCTGTATCTAACTTCAGTGAAGGTCAAGAGAACACAGTTACTAAGTGTCTCCTATTTATAGAGCAGAGTGCTAAACATCTGGAGTATCAGACTGAAAAACTCAAGAAACCCAGATCTTTATCAGTAGGCTGTAGAAGAAAATGAAAGAAATTTCTACACATGGGGCGCCTGGGTGGCTCAGTCGTTAAGTGTCTGCCTTTGGCTCAGGTCATGATCCCAGGGTCCTGGGATCGAGCCCCGCATTGGGCTCCCTGCTCTGCAGGAAGCCTGCTTCTCCCTCTCCCACTTCCCCTGCTTGTGTTTCCTCTCTCTCTGTGTCTTTCTCTGTCAAATAAATAAATAAAAAATCTTAAAAAAAAAAAGAAATTTCTACACATAATGAAAGTAAATATATTCATTCCTCATTCCCCATAAAAACACAAATAATAACCTCAGTCCATTTTAAAATGTCTTTGAATTGAGCCTTTCTTTTCACTGCTTTTAATAGTCCCTCTTTCTCAAGAGCCTTTGCTTAACAGATGCAGAAAACAAGGCCCATAGAAGGGGAATGAAATGCTTACTTCAGATTCTATGAAATCACAGGTGATGTATGGGCTGTTCAGGCCTTCGGGGGTTCTCTAACTCAACTGCTTATGTCAAAGGCCCCAAATAGAGCTGCTCAGTGGCAAAGCCCTCTTAAGTAAGGACCCTAATGGTAGCCAAAGCCTACCTTACCCTTGGTCTGTGTATAGGACACAGCCATTCCAGTCTTCCACAAAGCACAGCTAAGCCATTAGGGTTAAATAAGGTAGGGACACACTTCCTCCAGCACCATTTAGAATGGAAAAGTTCTAGGCCTGAATGGGGCCATCAGAGTGGTCCATGGTGGCCACTCTGATTTTGACTTTGCTGCAGACCCCCAAAACAAGACCAGAAATGGGTTAGTTTCTACGCCTAAAACATATGACCTTGACTCAATGGTAATTTTATATCTCATACTTAATATAAAATCAGGCTTTCCTCAAAATATGCTTTTAGATAATTTATTCCCTTTATTGAGAATATCAGACCCTCAAAAGCTTTGGGATGGGAGAGGAGGAGGGAACATTTTAAAAAGCATTAAAAAAATGCATTTACATTGAGTATTACAGTCAGAATTTTTAATAGGCAAGAAGTTTTATTTCAAATTCACTGGTGGAATCTATAAATATATCACTCATTTCCTGGTTGCTTAGGCCATTAAGGGTCTAATCTATTTCCTGAGCCGAAACTAGCTAATGGAAAAATATTTAGAATAGTAATTATCTAGTGAGATGGGCAGTTGGCATCTACTTACCCTAAACATATCCTTGGTCATAATTCCCTTCAGTAATTTATATGGTTTCTAAAGAAATAATCTCACTTTTTACGATGAAAGATCTTTGCTCTACCCCTAATGTTTTATGAATAAGGGCACCCATCTATGACATCCTTCAGTCTCAACACATGTGTACCATAAGGTCAGGAAGTGTATTACTTGCTTTCCTACCAAGTATTTCATTCATGAAGTCAGTGAAAAAAAAAATAGGAAAAAGAAAACCTCATGAAGTCAATATTGTTATCATAATCAAACCCAGATTTTATATCTATGGATGGATACCACCTATTTGCAATACTACCCCACAGCTGCAGAGATCCAATTTACTGAGAGCAAACTATGATATGCTGCTGCTGGATTTACCAGGGGCAGCCCACAACGTGACATTCGTAACACTCTCCAAGTTTCATTCCTACAAATTTCTTTCTCTTCTGTGGCCACCATCTCATTGTTGATTATCAGCACACCTCTGACACGTCTGTTATTAGGTGGAGGGTCCAGATGGCAAATTAATTTTTTATATTTAGCCTATGAGAAGCATTATTCACAAGGTAAAAATGCCAGAGGGAAACCCCAAATGTCGGAAAAAGCCAAGCATGACTTTACCTCCCTCCCTTCAGCAAAGTTCATCAAGAGTTGTCTTTGAAAATAATCTACCACAGCCGGGTTTAGGCTCTAGAGCAAAGCCAGCCTTTGAGTTGAGACCTGGGAGTGTGGCACTCATGAGTGAGATTCTGAAATCTGAGCCCACCAAAGATTTCTTTTTTTTTTAATTAAAGATTTTTATTTATTTATTTGACAGAGAGAGACACAGCGAGAGAGCTGTGGGGGGAGAGGGAAGGGAGAAGCAGGCTCCCCGCTGAGCAGGGAGCCCGATGCTGGGCTCGATCCCAGGACCCTGGGATCATGACCCGAGCCAAAGGCAGATGCCTAACGACTGACCCACCCAGGCGCCCCCCACCAGAGATTTCTTTTAAATCAGTATCTATAAAGATACAGAAGTATCTGTACTTTTGTGTGAAGATAAAGCTCAGTAGAAGATGTATTTGATTAGATAAAAATATTACTGGACTCTAAGAAAAATGCCTTTTTTCTTTCAAACAGCATTCTTATACACGTTATTACCTTTCCATAATTCAGACACCAGTGATAAAGCCATTTTATATATTTTGGCACAGAGTATTAATATCATTATTGCTGCCATAAATGTCTCAATCCAAAACAGAATTAGCAGTAATACAGTTCTAGTCCTTTTGGAAACCTCTCCTAAAAAAAAAAAAATTAACTTCATTTCATAAAGAAAAAGAACAAATTTCTGCTAAAGAGGACCAATTTATTCTTTAAAGAAATTTGATTATCAAAGCAAAATAGAAACTCTTTGTTCTGTCTGCTAGTCACATCCTGTGCAGTCATCAGTATCAGTTGTTAAAATTTTTCCTTGTGGGTTTCACATCTATCTTAGATCAATCTTTTTATAACACATTGTCCAGTTGTATTTTGTACATGAGGCAGAAGCATTTCCTGATCTCAACAGGCTTACAAGGCCCTGGAATTGTCCTGGAAAAGAAAACTGAACAATATAACTTACCAAAAAGAAAATGCATCAGAACTCAGTATTAGAGATTCACATGTGATACTGCACCTCCTGATGATGCTATATAGTTGGGCCTCGGACACCACCGACTTGCTTACAACTGTTCTGTGCTTTTCTATTCAGAATTTTAAGTGATAGCAACCACAGAAGCAATTCTCCACATTCTGGAATCTTCCTATGCCCTCTGAAGATCTAACTGATATACTTGTTTTCTGCAGTTCTCAGGGTTAACATTTCCAGGTAAAAGTTTACAAAAGTACCAACAATTAAATAAAAATTAAATATTTGATTCTCATACCACTAAACTCAAATACTTAATTGAAAGACAAGTTCTAGTGTCTGACAACTTTAAGGGTAAACTATCTTTATTTGGTCTTGGATAAAACTGGCATTGGAACAAAACTGGAAAAACCCAAGTAAGTAAGACTCTAGAAAAACTAAAGTAGTCAAAGAATTACAGTCATTTAGGTGTGCTATCATGATCAAAAACTGTTCGGATGACACATTTAAAATAGGTCACAGAAACCTAAAAAGTTTTAGAAAGGTAGGAGTTAATTTGCTAAGGCATCCAAAGGAAAAAATAACTCAACTTCATCATTCAAAACAGAAAAGATTGTTTAAAACAGAAATACCAAAAAAAAATTATTTTCAATATTACAATTTGAACAGGAAAAAAGACAGGTATAAAAATTTATTCTCTTCATTAAGATAATAAAATTGGACTTCTACACAATTGGTGAAAGTAATGAAAATACAGCAAATAATATTTTACATAATGAGAAACATGCAGCCCCGACTAGTACCATGGGCTCCGAGGCTGATTTGTACCATCCCAGCACATCCAGACTAGAGAGAAGATGGTTCTCATCTCTGAGGCCCCATAGAGCCCCACATGTATGGAGGTTTTATTTCTTTATTATTATTATTTTTAAGTAGGCTCCATGCCCAACGTGGGGCTTGAACTCACGACCTCATGGTCAAGAGTTGCATGCTCTGTCAACTGAGCCAACCAGCCACACCTATGTGGAGGTTTTAAAATGTAATTTTCCTCTGTTGGTTTTCTGTTGCTATATAACAAATTACCATAAACTTCATGGCTGAAAGCAACACCCATTTATTATCCCACACCTCTGCAGTCAGGAGTCCAGGTAGGCCCTGCTGGCGTCTGCTCAGGGTCTCACAGGCTGAAATCAAGATGCCTGGCAGGCTGGGTGGGCTCTAATCCAAAGGCTCTGGGGAAGAATCCCCTTCCAAGCTCTTTCTGGTGGTTGGCAGAAGGTAGTTCTTGCAGTTGTAGGAATGAGTCCTGTTTCCTTCCCAGCTGTCACCTGCGGCCTGCCCTCAGTGCCTCAGAAGCAACTGCATTCCTTCCCCTGTGATCCCCTCCATCTTCAAAGCCACAACTGCAGGTGAATGCCTTCTCATACCCCCTAGCTCCTCCACCGCCCTTCTGACGGCAGCCAAAAGAAGCTCTCCGCTTTTAAGGCTCATATGATTAGGTCAGGTTCACTTAGATAATCCAGGATAATCTCCCTATTTTAAGGTCAGCTGTGATACAGAACGTAATTTATTCACAGAAGTCAGATCTCATCATATTCACAGGTTCCAAGGATTAGGGTGGGACATCTGTAAGCGGACCATTTAAACATTTTTGCTTATCAAAAAAAAAAAAAAAAGAAAGAAAGAAAGAAAAAAGAAAGTAAACAAAACAAAACAACAAAAGCCAAATGGTTTTGTGAACTTGCCCAAATGTGAAACAAAGATATTCTAAATTCCTTACACTTGGATAAGCAAGATATGCGTACGGTATAAAATAGAATGACCTGAAAGATAGAGAGTAAAAAGTAAGACTTGCTTCTAATACTGTCCCTTAGCCCCAGCTCCATTCCCTAGGAACAACAACTGTTTACTAGTTTGTGTCTCTTTTCAGAGATATCCGTATCTAGTAAAGCACATATATTTGGGAAGATTGATATTATCTGTTCCTGAAAAACTGATAGAAGTCCCTTGTTAAATCACCTGGGTCTCAGGCTTTTCTGAAGGGGTTGATGGGGGAGGGGTAAGCGGAGGAGGGGGCGGGGGTGGTAGTGGTTATTCTGTGACAGTTTAGATTTTCTAATTATCTGTGGTTAGTATTGATCATTTCTATTTTCCTTGAAAAATCATCCTTTCTTCCAGGTTCTCAAATTAATTTGCACGGGACTGAGCAAAATATTTTATGATTCTCTTATTCTTTTGTTTCTGCCATTTCCCCATGATTATATCTCATCTATGCTCTCTTCCCTACCCACTTTTTACTAGGTTAGCTAAAGAATTATCTATTTTTTAAAGAACCAGCTCTTTTATTTATTAATCTGATCAATTTTCCTTTTTCTAGTTCATTAATTTTTATCTTTATTCCTACCTTCTGCTGTTTAAGGTTTGTTTTGTTGATCATTTTTCTAACTTTTTGAGTTAGATATTTAATTTGGTTATTTTCTTTCTTTCTTCAGTAAGAGAGGTGCTTCTGAATTCTGCTTTAGTTCTGTCCCATAGGTTCCAATATCAAGTGGTTTTATTGTGTTTTCCCTAGATTTTCCATAACCTTTGGTTTCCTCTGTGATCCAAGAGTTGTTTAAGCAAAAAATTTTAAATGTTCAAATGATAAATTAAAAAATTCCTTTTTTTTTTAAAGATTTTATTTTTTATTTATTTGACACAGAGAGACACAGCGGAAGAGGGAACACAAGCAGGGGTAGTGGGAGAGGGAAACACAGGCCTCCCGCTGAGCAGGGAGCCCGACGGGGCTCAATCCCAGGACCCTGGGATCATGACCTGAGCCAAAGGCAGACGCTTGAGGACTGAGCCACCCAGGCATCCCAATTAAAAAATTCTTTTCTTAATTTTTAGTTTTATTGCAACAAAATTAGAGAGTGCTATATGTATTCCTTTCACCTTCTGAAATTCATTGAATTCCCTTTAGGATCTACTTTTGTGAATGTTTTATTCAGCATTTAATAAGGCCTATTAGCTTTCAGAATACAAAGTGACAAATAGTTGCTTTATTAATTATTATTTTTTAAAGATTTTATTTATTTTTGAGAGAGAGATAAAGAGAGAGAGCACAAGCACAGCAGGGGGAAGGGCAGAGGGAGAAGCCCACTCCCTATCGAGCAGGGAGCCCAACGTGGGACTCGATCCCAGGACCCTGAGATCATGACCTGAGCCAAAGGCAGACACTTAACCAACTGAGCCACCCAGGAGTACCTTTATTCATGATTTTTATTTCGGTTTTCTTTTTCTTATTTCTTGTCTACCTGATCACTTGAACTGAGAGAAGTGAATTAATGTTTTCTTACTACTATCATGTAACTATTTCTCTTCATATTTTCTGCAGTTTTTGCTTTATAAATGGTAGTGGTATACTGCTATTATGAATCATCCTTCTTTGCCTTATTTCAAGCTTTTTCCTCCAAATTCAATCATGTCTGATATTAAAGATGCAATCCTACTTTATTGTGTTTTCCCGGTAAGCTTTTGCCCATGTTTTCAATCTTGTCTGTGTGATTCTCCATTCAGCCCATTACCCCGCTTCCTCTTTCTGCCTATTCAGGGCCAAGGAAGCTCTTGCTGCCACCCCACGCACCCACTCCCATTAGTCTACACTGGGCATTACTGGTTTGTCTGAGATCTGTAGCTGTAGATATCCTTCTTCAACTGCATTTGTCTGTTCCTCATTGCATACTGTGGTTTGGGGTTGCGTGTCTCCTAGTTTCTTTAAAGATGGGGCTCATGTTTCTCCTTTTTGTTCTCCTAGTGCAGTTGGAAGATTTGTGAGACAGAAGGGAGATAATGCCATCAGATATGTTCTAGATTCTAGAATCTAGAATTTGTTTTTTGCCAGTTCTCCTTCACTACCTATTCCCTGCTCTCTGGCCAAAGGCCATGCTCTCCTATGTGCTATAGGTGTTCCTGATAACGGTATGTTCTGGTCCTTAGTACCCTGAGTGAGGAAGGCAGTTTCTTATCTGGCTCTCTGAAATTTGCTCATGTAGTTCCTAGGCTATTTTTGCACTGTCTATATCTACCTCCCCCAGAAGCTTCTGGAAATCCTACTCTTGTTTCTGACTCATGTCTCTCTCTTCAGTTTACAGTTCAGTCTGCCTAAAAGCATATTTTTACCAGCTAATTCAAAGCTGATGCTAAACAAGACAAACCAATGGCTGGGCCACATTATCAATTTGGCGTTCTACCTACTGTGTACAAAGCCCCCTCCTGGGCATTGGTGAGACATACCAAGATGGATGCCTCAGGAACTCATACTTTAGCAGAAAGAAAAAAAAAATATTGTTCCTATACTTCTTTTTTGCTCAATAAACATTTCCATGTAGTCTCCTCAAATGTCATGTCATGTCATCAGCATTATCCATCATTCTCTGGGTCCTCCCTGTATCACGTTAGCTTTCTTAAACAATTAGAGGTAAGTTGCCTTTCCTGTTCAAAGTCTGTACACTCTTGACATGCACATAAAACTGCTACTGTTCATCAGTCCTTGCCTCGGTTGCCACAGCCAAAATAATAAGAGTTGAACTCACAGGGCAGTTGTATAAATTAGGATCCTTTGGCTGCAAAGAATAGAGACTCAAGTTATCTCCCGTAACTGTTTGTGGTTGTGTGTGTGTGAGAAGAGTATCTAGGGGGCATTATCATAGGCTTCACGTGAAAACAAGGAACAAGGTATGCCATGTGGCTAGGCCTCATGGTAATTCATGGAAAGCAGCTTAACCAGGCCTCACGCGAAGTATAGGAACACAGGCTGAGAATTTCAAGTTGCAATTTCAAGTTGTCCAGGATTAGACAGATGTGTAAAAATCTGGTTATAGTTCCTTAGGCCTTTGGCAGCAGTAATTTGTTGATCATCCTCTTCCCCTGCAGATATGAAGTAAAATCTCTGCAGCCCCACGCACACACTTTTTGAAAATCTCATGACTTGGCTCTTACTTATATATCACTCTTGCTTACTCACGGCTTCTAGTGACTCATGTCATCTTTGTCTGCCCTTTTTTCTGGCTAAGTATTGGACTTCTGTTCCTATCAAATAATTCTCTACCTCAAATTTAAAATTTCCTTAAAAGAGAGGATCTGATCCATCCACTATGTCACCATTATGAGTTGGATATATAAAGTACTTGTGCTGGGCCATTTAAAGGGTCAGACTCCCCAAAGCCTGACTGCTTTAGGGCAAATGCAGATGGCAAGGTCATACAGAACATGGCCACCTAGAGTTGTGCCTTGGGTTATATCCTCAGTAAGGTGTTACAGGTAGGATCCCTTAGGGGGAAAAAAAAGGCCTCTGGGTATACAGATATTCCTAGATTTGGCCTGACTAGTACAGTGGTTAAGTTTTCCTCAGTTCTGAGTATCAAACATCATGCATTCTGCCCCAGGTTCTCTTTGACTTCCAAGGTAGATATGCTTGTTTTATTGTATTACATGCTTTTCCTGTATATTTAAATGTAATCACTACCAAGACAAAAGTCCATATGCTATACCACCAAAGGCAAATTTAGTCCAGCCAGCTAGAAATTCCTTGGGAAGAGTTATATCAAATAGCACCTAGTGCTAGCCTCCCAAGGGGTCAAAGTGATTGATATACCCACTTCTATAAAGGAACCATCCATTTACTAAAGCTAGGCAATAATGTACCTAGAAGAAATTGGGGCTTACTTATAATTTTACTTCTGCCACCTAAGACCACATAGACAAAAAGCTTTTTAAATTTCACTTATGACAATTTAGAACTGAATTTCACTTTGCTTATCACAATCCCTGTGAGAATAAAGTTTTACCATCATCTTATAGATTGGAAAAGAAAATAATTCCAGAAGCCAACAATGCCACAGTTTAGAGATGCACTGGATTCAGAGAATAAACTGCTATGGCTTTAAAATTTCAACCACAGCACAGCTGTAAACATCAGCCTGGCCTAGCACCTGAACTGAGACAATAAATGCCTGATTAGGTACAGACATCTGTTTGCTCAAGCCTAGCCATATGCCACTGGATTGAAGAGGAGCCAGTCGTCCACAGGGCCAGAATGTATTCCTTTAAAGCTCCTGTGGGGGAGGGAGGGAGTCTGTCCAATCTGTCCCTGTGTGTGTCTGCTATTTGCCTAATTCTTGCAAAATTATAAACTCTAACAATCAAAAGAATAATCTAATAGTTTTGTTTAGAGTACACAACTGAAGATATTCATCAAACAAAGGGGATATAAATTTAGATAAATTCCTTACAACAAACATTATCATAATAAGGTTTTTCATAAAAATATTTTCAATTGCCAGATAATGATCTATATCTTAAAGGCACATTACTGATGTGGGTAAAAAGAAATAATGCAGAAGATGCATAATACAAGGAACACTTTTCATATCAGACAGACACATACCATACTACTTTCAGCGATCATTTGGTTTTCTTTTTTTTAAGATTTTATTTATTTATTTGACAGAGAGAGACACAGTGAGAGAGGGAACACAAGCAGCGGGGGGGAGGGAGAGGGAGAAGCAGGCTTCCCGCAGAGCAGGGAGCCCAATGCGGGGCTCGATCCCAGGACCCTGGGATCATGACCTGAGCCGAAGGCAGACGCTTAACGACTGAGCCACCCAGGCGCCCCGACAATCATTTGGTTTTCAACCAAGAAGTTCTAAGCACTTACAATTCCAATGTATCAGGAATTATAATGGATATTCAGCATAGGGAAGTGAATTTACCTTCTACTTGCTCTCAAGGGAAGGAATCATGAAGGTCTAGCAAGGCAAACAGACTGAGAAGTAATAAGAAAACAATGTAAGAGTATCTCTAATTGGCTAATCTATTGGCCAAAGATTCTAAGGGGTATGCTACAATCTCAACATGCCCTATCAGAGATAGGCCCTTCTTCTGACACATTTTGCATCTTTCCCAAAACTGTTTACCATGAGAGATCCTCGGTCACCTATTATCAGATCCATAAAAAAGAAAAGATATCCAGTGGTGTTCTATTCACTTTTTTTTTTTTTTAAGATTTTATTTATTTATTTGAGAGAGAATGAGAGAGAGAGAACACCTGAGAGGGGATAGGGTCAGAGGACGAAGCAGACTCCCTGCCGAGCAGGAAGCCCGATGCGGGACTCGATCCAGGGACTCCAGGATCATGACCTGAGCCCAAGGCAGTCGCTTAACCAATGGAGCCACCCAGGCGCCCTGTTCTATTCACTTTTAATGTTATGGTTAGTTTGCATCCCAGGGTGTAAGTTTGATTATATGTGAATGTTAAACTCGGTAAGGAAGGGAATGGTGATCAAAGTTTTCACAAATTATGCTTTGCAATGGGTATGCCATTAGCAGGTGGAAAGAAACAGCTTGCAGGAGTGTGAATCTTTGAAATGAATGCCTGGGCCAGACACAGGGGGAGTGATGGTTATCTTATACGGAGAATAGGAAACAATTATATCCTTCAAGTCCTCTCTCTTACCTCACGCATCTTCAATCCCCTCACTCCTTTATAAACCTCCAAACATCCTCATCTATTCAAATTGCCTGGTCACTTATGGCAGCAAATATACATGGAAGAAAAATGAGAAAAGATGTGAATGGGAATGAAATTAGGTTCTTGGTATCACCTTGAAAGAAAATTAATATCTTCTTTTAATGTGATGTGAGCTGCTGAAATAGTTAAATCATAGAATCCTGGTGATTTAAAACAACAGAGTTCATTTTTTAATCATGCAAAGTTCAGGTAGCAGGAAGGTAGGGTTGGGGCTTTCTGAACTCTGTTATCATTTAGGATCTCTGACTGTTGGAGATTTTATCTTCTTCAACATGTAGTTTCCATGGTCCCTTTGGATGCAATATTCAGTTGGCACAAGGGGTTGAAAGAGAGCATGGAGGCTATATGGGAGATTTCTCTTTAAACAGCTAAAGGAAGAAATGTACATCACTTTTACTCTCCTTCTTTTGCCCAGACACAGTCACATAGCTACATCTAACTGCAGAGGAAGTTGGGAAATGTAGACCAAACTGTATCAGCAGGAACAAAGGAAAACAGGTTTGGTGAACAATTAGCCAATCACTGCCACAGTGTCTTTCCCAGATTATTATACTTCATCTGCAAATACACCCAGCTCTTGCATCCTAAGTATGTGAATTTAAATGGTGTATTTGTTACAATGAAATTCTACTACTTAACAAGTTTACCTCCCAATGAAATGTACTATAAAATGAATTGCCTGTAAAAGGAAAATTTTCATTAAAATTCCACACTAGCTTATTCGAATATGAGTTCAACTGCATAAAAACATTTTAGAGGGGCGCCTGGGTGGCTCGGTTGGTTGGGCGACTGCCTTCGGCTCAGGTCACGATCCTGGAGTCCCGGGATCGAGTCCCACATCGGGCTCCCTGCTCGGCGGGGAGTCTGCTTCTCCCTCTGACCCTCCTCCCTCTCATGCTCTCTGTTTCTCATTCTCTCTCTCGCAAATAAATAAAATCTTAAAAAAAAAAAAAAATTTTTAGAGTCTCTTCATTTACATTAAACAACTAGTGGCACTGTCTCTACTTGGATTTCTTACTTGTCAAACTTAGTATTTCCAAAACTCTACATTTTTTTTTTTTAAGATTTTATTTATTTATTTGACAGAGAGAGACATAGCAAGAGAGGGAGCACAAGCAGGGGGAGTGGGAGAGGGAGAAGCAGGCTTCCTGCTGAGCAGGGAGCCCGATGCGGGACTTGATCCCAGGACCCTGGGATCGTGACCTGAGCCGAAGGCAGACGCTTAACGACTGAGCCACCACCCAGGCACCCAAAACTCTACATTTCTAAAACCAAATATGTGATCTTCCCCTCCATACCTCTTCCTGTCTTTGTCATCTTAGAAAAAGACCTCTGGACAGCCCATTATTCAAGCCAGATCCTGGGAAATAACTCTTTATATCTTTCCCCCAAATCCCCATCCAATTCATCAGCAGGTTTTACTTTCAAAGTATATCTTGGATTCCTTAATTTCTTCCAGTTTCCCCTAATCCAAGTCAATCCACTTTCACCTGGATTCCTGCTGTAGCTTAATCTCTACTTCTACCTTTAGGGTAGCGCCAGTACTTTTACGTTTTCTTAATCTGTTCTTTCTCACATAAGTCAGATAGTCATCCGAAAATCCTTCTGAAGATTTGCATTGTGCTCAGGATAAAATCCAAAATCCCAACAAAAGGCTTTGAGGCCCTGCAAGAATCTGATCTCTAGTCTCCTCTCCAACCTCACTGGCCAGCCCTTAACTTTGCTCAATCTGTACCAGACTTTCAGTTCCTTGAAAAGGGCAAATGCCTTTCTGTCTAGAGGCCTTGCCACACAGTATCTCCCCTGTCCCGGAAAAAAAAATTTTTTTTAACCATAATATATATTTTGTTTTTACCGTGAAATATATTTTCATATAAATGAATGTACTGATATATATGACTACCATTTATCCAAACACCAAGGCCAAGATAGGCAATTAACCCAACTGCTTCACTCTGGGAAGAAGAGGTATATGGAAGGAATGGGTTTTCCCCCAGTTCACCTATCGATAGAGAAACTTCTTGTCTTCTGCATGAGGCCCATTAAAGCCCAAGATCTAGTCCAGCAGGGAATGGCAAATGCCTAAAGAACAAAATATAGGTGTAGAATTCACTAATATCTCAGGATTCAGGTTTTCACATTAATTTCTGGTTCCTAAAATTTTTTTTTATTTTCCCACTCAGCCACACATTTAAAAATATTTTTAAATTATTTTATCCAGAAGTTTTAGATGTTCTGTACCAGAAGGGTTTATACTGACAACTGGCCCATTATTTTGCCAGAACAAAAGATCTATGGCATACTTTACTACTCCTCTTCATCTGGCTAGCTCCTATTAAGCTTTTAGAGCTTCAGCTTAAAATGTTACCTTCCTCTGAAAAGTTTTCCTTGATCCCCTGATTCCCCAGTCTAAATTAGCTTCTTACTATCGTCTCTCTTGTAACAAACTTCTCTTTCCCTTTGTAACCTTTATTGCCATTTTTGATTATACATTATTTTTGTATTATCTGTCCCTTCCATTATCCTGTAAGCTCCAGGAGGACTGGAATCTTGTCTGATGTGATTATTCCTGAACAGAATACCTAGTGGGGTACTAGGACACAGTAGGTGCGCAAGAAACCCCAGATGCTTCTTAAGCAAAAGAATGAACAGATGCAATTTAATGTAATCACACTGAGTCAGAGTAGTCTTAAATCCTGTGACTGATAAATACTGGCACTATTTAACAGCTTATAAATACTGATTGCCTTCAAAAACTATGTGGTACAGTATAAGATGAATAAAAAGAACAGTGAGTATAAGAGAGGTAGTAAAGCACAGACTCTAGAACCAGGCTGCCTGGATTCAGATTTTGGCTCAGTCACTTATTAGCCAAGTGACCCTTGTTACAGACTTTCACATTTTGTGCCTGTTTTCTACTCTGTACAATCAGGCCAATAAGGGTATTTCATGACATTAAAATAATGATTAAGTGATAAACATGTCAGGCATCTATGGAAGCAAGATATAATTGTTGTGGCTGTTATCGTGACAAATTTAATATTAACCAGTGGTGCCTTCACACAAAGATGGCAAGTTGTATAGAATCAGGAGGGAGAAATAGGCAGGAACGGCAAGCTGTGGAAAGGCAGCTGGGTTGCAGATGCACCATTAAGAGGCAGGAGCGCAAGGAGACATCCATGAGGGAGGCAGGGAGGAAAGGGCTGCACGGGTGCCCACTGCCAGCACACAGACATAACTGACAGAGCGGTTAGGAGAGCAGAGCCTGGGATGGGCCTGCCATCTCTTTTTTGCAACATGCTCGTAACACTTAGTTCACCGGATCCATCACCAACTCTCTGTGGGGAGGATGTCTTTGGATCTGATTTTGGGCTCAATTCATCAAAAATACTTGCGAACGTCAGCCAAATAGGACAAGATTAAGTTCTGCTCCTTTTGATAGCAGCAAGTATCTCTGGGCATTAAAGGCAAATTCTGTCTAATGCACCAGTTTTCCTGACAAATGCAACACTCTATTCGTGGATCCTATTTTTCAAAAAACGAAATACTAGATCTTCCCCATTTTTGGGGTCTTCCTTCCTTTTTCCAACTGCATTTTTCTCTAAATACTGAAAACATATTACACAATATCTTCTTTTGCATCCATTCCCCGCCCTCTAGATCCTGGGTCCATCTAAAAATAAAGTCATTAGAGTTTGTATCTTGTGATATTACACTGACTATAGGTCTTATTATTTTATAAGAAAGTTTTATTACCCTTTTCTCTAGATATAAAACTAGTTCTTTTTAGTCATCCTGAGACCACTTACCCATGGCCCTCCATGAAAAATTTACATTAAGAGGAGTTTAACTACAACACCCATATTAAGACTCTAAAGTTCTATCTGTTGGGATAAAATAACTACAGCTGAATGCTGAGATGAATTAAAACAAAAACAGAATTAACTAGGTCCAAGGAGCTTACTGTCTCTGTTTTCTTCCAGGTGTTTTAAGGTTTCAGGTCTTATGTTCAAGTCTTTAATCCATTCTGAGTTAATTTTTGTGTGTGGTATAAGACAGTGGTGGAGTTTCATTCTTTTGCATGTGGCTGTCCAATCTTCTCATCACTATTTATTGAAGAGACTGTCTTTTCTTGTAGTTTTCAATATACAGGTCTTTCACTTCCTTGGTTAAATTTATTCCACGGTATTTTATTCTTTTTGATGCAATTTAAGTGGGATTATCTTCTTAATTTCTCTGATAGTTCATTATTAATGTATAGAAACACAACAGATTAGTGTGTATTGATTTTATATCCTGCAACTTTACTGAATTTATTAGTTTTAACAGTTTTTGATGCAGTATTTAAGTTTTCCTATATATAATATCATATCATCTAGAAATAGTGACAGTTTTACTTTGTCCTTTCCAATTTGGATGTCTTTTATTTCTTTTTCTTGCCTAATTCTCTGGCTAAGACTTCTAATACTATGTTGAATAAAAGTGGCAAGAATGGGCATCCTTGTCTTATTCCTGATTTTAGAGGAAATGCTTTTAGCCTTTCACATTGAGTATGCTGCAATGTAGAACACTTAAAAATTTTTAAGCTTCCTCTGAACTCTGGAATCCCAATTCTCTGCTGAATGATGAAATCAGTATCACAGGCTAGATTTTCTTTGTAATCAGAGTATCTCTACTCAAGTTTTATTAACAATTCATAAGCAATTATTGCTTCTGCTATCAGGGAACCTAAACCGATGCTGGCTTTACTCACTCACTTTTATTGTGAAAAAAAATTTTTTTAATTAAAAATGCAATATTAGCTCATAATAACAAAATGTATAAAAGGATATTAAATAAAAATTATTAATAAATGTTAGTAAATATTATTAAAATGGCAAGGAAATGTCATTTCCATACCAAATTCTCAGAAATGAAGTTAATTTTTTGTATATATACTTAAACATAAATTTACCATGTGTATATGTGGTAGATTGTTAGAGGAATGGCTCCCCATCAATCATGTCTCCTGGTCTCCATTTCCCATGTGCTGTTTCCTCTAACACTGATTTTCCATGTGATTTGTTTTGGTCAACATGACCTGACAAATATGACACAAGCAGAGGTTTGATTTGTGCTTGTGCACTGGGTCTTGCCTTCTTGGAAATCTGGGACCACAATACTGTGAAGAAGCCAATGGTAAGAAAATGTGTGGGAAGAGAGATCTTAGTCCCACCTGCTGAATGCTATCACATGAATGAATCCAGAAATAACAGTAGAACCACCCAGCCAACTCACAGAATCATGAGAAATACTGTTGTTATAAACCAGTAATTTTTGGGATTGTCTGTTATATAACAATAGATAAATGACACTGTGCCATTTATCACATAAATTTGCAGATCTACTATTGACATTCCTTGAATTTAGTTTATGAAATGGAAAACAAAATTGATAATTACAAAATACATGAAGAAAACACAAAATATGATGAAATTTCATACATAAATAAGGAACAGACTGCTTTGTTGTTTGAGATCTATATTAGCAGTCTTGATCATAAACTATTAATCTGACGTTTTTCCCTGTTTAAAAAGGCTGTGGCATATACATCTTAGCCTCAGTTCTTTCTTTCTTTTTTTTTATTTTTTATTTTTTTAATTTTTTTTAAAGATTTTATTTATTTATTTGACAGAGAGAGACAGTGAGAGAGGGAACACAAGCAGGGGGAGTGGGAGAGGGAGAAGCAGGCTTCCCGCTGAGCAGGGAGCCCGATGCGGGGCTCGATCCCAGGACCCTGGGATCGTGACCTGAGCCGAAGGCAGACGCTTAACGACTGAGCCACCCAGGCGCCCCCCCCCTTTTTTTTTAAAGATTTTATTTATTTGACACAGAGAGAGATAGCGAGAGCAGGAACACAAGCAGGGGGAGTGGGAGAGGGAGAAGCAGGCTTCCTGCCAAGCAGGGAGCCCGATGTGGGACTCGATCCCAGGACCCTGGGATCATGACCCTAGCCGAAGGCAGATGCTTAACGACTGAGCCACCCAGGCGCCCAGCCTCAGTTCTTTCAACACAATTATTTTTACTATAGACAATTAATAAGTTAATGCAAATGACACTATATAAAACTTTAAAAACTTTTAGTATTCTTTTTCTTTAAAAAAAAAAAGATTTATTTGAGAGAGAGCATGAGTGGGAGGGGCAGAGGGAGAGAGAATCTCTGGTGAGTGCAGAGCCCAACACAGGCTCAATCTCACTACCCTGAGATCACGACCTGAGTCAAAACCAAGAGTCAGATGCCCAAGCAACTGCACTACCCAGGCGCCCCAAAACTTTTAGTATTCTAAAGATCATTTAATAATGATCTAAAAAATCTAATAGTTGAAGATATGGGAGGGCACCTGGTTACCAGAGCATCAAAGAAGAAAGTGGACCTTCCCTCCAAGTCTTAAAGGTCTACAAAGATGGAAAATTCACAGTCATATTTCATGATCCCTGTAGTACATACAGTATGAAAGACAGCTTTTTTTTAAAAAAAAGATTTTATTGAGAGAGTGTACGTGTAAGCAGGGGGAGGGGCAAGGGGAGAGGGAAAGAGAAAATCTCAAGCAGACTCCATGCAGAGCACAGACAGAGCCCATGTGGGGCTCGATCTCACTACTCTGAGATCATGACGTGAGCTGAAATCAAGAGTCAGATGCTTAACCAACTGAGCCACCAGGCGCCCCAGACATCTTAATTTTTTTTTTTTTAAATTTTATTTATTTATTTATTTGAGAGAGAGAGAGAGCACAGAGCGAGAGGGACAAGCAGACTCTGCACTGAGTGAGGAGCGGAGCCTAAGGCAGGGCTGGATCCCATGACCCTGAGATCATGACCTGAGCCAAAACCAAGAATTGGACACTCAACAGACTGAGCCACCCAGGCACCCCCAGACACCTTTCTTAAAAGCAAAATTCAGACCAATACACTCAACTATTTATTTTTCTGTAGGAAGAAATCTGGAATACTATTCAGTGTAATAATGAGAATTTTTCTGTTTATTTCCAGTATTTTCAAAGAGGATTTAAAGCCCAATATTCTTCATCTTAAATGAACAGGATTTGCTAACTAAATAAATATTTAATGTGTGACTTCTTTGATCCAGTTAGGCCTTCTTTGACCCTAGCATAGGCTGGGCATTGGATCAGACACAAGGCGTCTAGAGAAGAACAAGGTAGAGTCAAAGCCTTGAGGAACTCACAATAAGAGAAAATGACTCAAAATGAACACAGTAATAATGGCTAACATTTTTTGTATACTAACTATATACAGCATTGTGCTAAATTTCTTACACAGTTGTGTAAGTTCTTACACATTGCTCAGTTCCTTGAGCAATGCAGGGGGTTAGAGGCACTGACCCTCACGGAGTCAAAAATCCACATGTAATTTTTGACCCCCCCATACTTAAGTACTAATAGCCAACTGTTGACTCAGAAATCTTACTAAAAACATAGAGTCGATCAATACATATTTTTTATGTTACATGTGTCATATACTGTATTCTTATAATAAAGTAAGCTAGAGTAAAAGAGTTATTAAGAAAATCATAAGGAAGAGAAAATACATTTATAGTACTGTATTTGTCAAAAAACATCCACGTATAAGTAGATCCATGCAGTTCAAATCTGTGTTGTTCAAGGGTCCAGTGTATATATTATCCCACTTAATCTACATAGTAATCCTATTACATAGATAATATTATCCTTATTTTACAGAACAGATAGCTGAAGTATACGGAGTATAAGTAACTTGCCAGAGATCACAGAGGTAATACACAGAGAAGCCAAGATTTGAACCCCAACAACATGGCTTCAGAAAACCACATTCTTAACTACAAATGTGTTGTTCTAGTGCAGGAATTACCAGAGTTAGAATAAATAACAGCCTAGGCTCCCAGAGGAGGTGATGTCTGATCTGGGTCTTAAAGGGTAAACAGGGGTTTGCTTGATCCTATAACTGCAACAGGAATTGATAAATAATTTAGCAGTGAGTCACACATACGCTTAGCTTTAATAATTCTTACAAGATCTTCGTGCAGTAGGTATTAGTCTCATTTCATGATGAGACAAGTACTCATAGAGATTAAGTAAATTTCTCAGGATCACTCAGTCAGTAAGAACTGGAGTCAGAATTCAAAACTAGACTTGTCTGCCTCCAAAGCCCCTGCGTTTTCCAGGCACTCCACAGCGGGAAAGTATTCCAGGAGGAAAGGACGAGAGGTGACAAGGCCAGGAAGGGGCATGGCATATTGTTGTGAAAGAAGGGGTTCTCTACCAAGCTGAGGGGTGGGGGGCTCATCCTGCAGGTAACAGGGACCCAGCAGTGTTCTCCGAAGTGAGGAGTGACAATAAGAGGTTGATTTTCCAGGCAGACAACTCTCGTGGTAGTGAGTACAGGAAACTGGAGAAGACAAAAACTAAAGCCAGAGAGACCAGTTAGTCTGAGGTGAAGGGTCTAAGAAGTTCCTGCTATGCCAGACAATTTTCTTCAGAATCTTTCCCCTGCAAGGCAATGTCTACAGTCTGTCTTCTTAAACAATGGCCACCTTAAAATTTAGTGAAATGTTTTAGAATAAAAAACTTCATGTGAATGATTTCAGAAAATACATTAAGTTTCTATATCCTATGTAGTATTCATATTATGTTGTTGCTTAAAGTATCCATTCTATTAGAATAGAATATAGACTTTCTTCTATCACTGGACATCCTGCTAAGACGGAACTTATTTACTTGCCCAACTCACTGCCTGTTAGGAAAGGAAGAGAAACAGGGAGGTTGTGGTTTATATAAGATATGATAAAATATAAAGGCAGGACTATAAGGAAGTTAATGCGGTAAGACCATACCAGAACAAGGGTATGTAAGGTCAATGAGAACTTTTCACAAGCTAACATGCATGCCAGAGGACATGTCTTGCTAACCACGTGGGCTGATGGAAGTGGGGGGGTGGGGCTGTAAAATCTTTTCAATAATCTGAGATTTCAGGCTAGAATGGGAGAACTTGGGTATGCTGACAAACATGGGAAATTTCCTGTCCTGTATCATCAGATGTTGGAGACCACTTCAGTGTTGCCAAGTAAGATTCACGTTAAGAAAAGGGTGTTTTCAGAGAATCTGGGGAGAAACTGGCATTTTGTTGACTACGAACAAAGACATTATTATGGACTGAAATGTGTGCCCCTGAATTCCTATGTTGAAGTGCTAACTCCCAGTACTGGTATCCTTACAAGAAGAGAAGACTAGGACCCGGACGACCCAGACAACCCAGACAGAGGGACGATCACGCGAGGACACAAGGAGAAGACCTGCAAGACAAGGACAGAGGCCTCAGAAGAAACCAAACCTGCCGCCCTCCGATCTTGGACTTCTAGCCTCCGAACTGTGAGAAAGTAAACTGCTGTTTCAGCCCCACAGTCTGAGGTATTTTATGATGGCGGCCCTAGCCAATGACTACAGACATGAAGACCCAGGGCCAGAAATGAGACCCAGAAAATAAGGACTGCCTCTTTAGGAACCAACCTAGTAAAGAAACTCCAGCACGGAGCAAGAGCTAGTGGAAGTACGGTGATCGGGGGGTAAGGGAGGATGGAGGACAGCGCAGTGCGTGGAAAAGAGAAGCAACGGAACACGGCACAGAGCACACCGGTTAGGGGCGCGCACCCTGTGCCCAACTGCGTACTGAAGCCTCCAACCTCAGCCACTTAACGCTGAGCTTTACCACCTCTTCGTGCGGTCTGTCCTCCAAGATGCCCTCGCGTAATGGTAACAACAGCAGCGGCAACAGGAGAGATGGCGAAATAATAAATAAGGGGCGTCTGAAAGAGACCGTGTGAACTACACAGTGTGGTCATGTGGCTGGGAAACGGGGCAGGCAGGGAACAGGGGAGACACTCCGGATGAAAGAAATCGCTCTCTTTCGCAAGCGGTAGCAATAAAAAGTCTCCGGGCCAGAGGAACTGACAATGAAAAAGTATTTCCCATTTAATCACAGCTATCAGCTATGGCAAGGAATACAATTTTCCCCTCAGCACTTTGTTTGCCTTTAAGTGGAGCTTCAGAAAGCGTGACAACGATTGGAGACATGTGAGTAACACAATTTTTCACTATCTTTTTTGGGTTGCTGTTCTCATTTACGTGTTACTTCCACCACCTTTTTTTTTTTTTTTTAAAGATTTATTTATTTATTTATTTAAGAGAGAATGAGAGAGAGCACATGAGAGGGGGGAGGGTCAGAGGGAGAAGCAGACCCCCTGCCGAGCAGGGAGCCCGATGCGGGACTCGATCCCGGGACTCCGGGATCATGACCTGAGCCGAAGGCAGTCGCTTAACCAACTGAGCCACCCAGGCGCCCCAAAAGAACTTTTTTTTTTTTTTAAAGATTTTATTTATTTATTTATTTAAGAGAG